>NC_088801.1:71812333-72053034 GCF_011386835.1 Chrysemys picta bellii | reverse complement strand
CAGTCCCTCCCCAGCACCATCATCTCCAGGCTGTTTCACTGCCATAGGTCCGGTGCTCTGGAACAGCCCCAGGGAGGAGCTCTTTAGTGTGGCAATCCCCTTAGGGTCACACTTTTTCCAATGAGGAAAGCCACTTGGCTTCACCGCCTCCTGACTCTGAATCTCAGAGCCTTCAGCACCCCTGCTTCACGTCAGCAAGTCCACCTGAGCTGGATACCCAAGGGAGACTTGTACGTCCCAAGGGAGCCATGTACCCCCACTTCCTTACTCTGGAGTGACTCAACCAGCATTGTAAAAGCAGAGGGTTTTATTACCGGGATAGTCAACAGGCAGACCGAGGCTAAATCTGGACCACCTGATGCTTTTGAGCAGATCCTGAAATATTTGCATTTTTATTTATTATCATGATTGTTGATTTTTTTTATTATTTTCTCTGAAGTCTGGACCTTGACTATGCCTTGACCAAGAAATTTGTACCTTAATAAAAAATAATTGACTCTCCCTGGTTTTTTACATGTCTGGAACACAGCGCAGACAGTTATTAGTTAATACAGAAAACGGAAAGGTCCATCTGGGTCGGTCCCAGAGCCCTCTGACCCCTCTGTAGTCCCAGTGCAGAAGCTGCTCTCTTGCCTCCAGCAGCCCACACTTAGAACCCCACCCCAGTCCTTTGTCCTTCAGCTGGGCACACTTGGCTGGCTTCCCACAGAGGACAGGCCATCCATGGTCATTTGTTGTTTGGGGCCAAATATCCAGGCCACTAGGGTTACCATATTTCCACAAGCAAAAAAGAGGACACGCTCTAGCCCCACCCCTGCCCCACCCCCATCCACTCCCTCCCACTTCCCACCCCCTGATTGCCCCCCTCAGAACCCCCAACTCCCCCCCCGCTCCTTGTCCCCTGACTGCCCCCTCCTGGGACCCCTGCCACTAACTGCCCCCTAGGAGCCCACCCCCTTTCTAAGCCGCCCTGCTTCTTGTCTCCTGACTACCCCATCCTGAGAACCCGCTACGACCCTACCTGTCCCCTGACTGCTCCAACCCTTATCCACACCCCCACCCCATATTCACACCCCCGCCCCCAGACAGACCCCCGGGGACTCCCATGCCCTATCCAACTGCTCCCCGCCCCCGACAGTACCCCCAGAACTCCTGACCCATCCAACTCCCTCTGCTACCTGCCTGCCTCGACCCCCTCCACACCCCTGCCCCCCTGACAGCCCCCCCCGAACCCCAGACCCATCTAACCCCCCTGCTCCCTGTCCCTGCCTGCCTCGACCCCTCTCCACACCCCTGCCCCTCTGACAGCCCCCCCCCCCCAACTCCCGACCCATCCAACGCCCCCATCCCTGTCCCCTGACCTGGGCTGGCTTTAAAGAGCCCAGGAATCAGGCTGCGCTCCGGCCGGGGTTGCAGGGCTTGGGGCTGGGCTGGCGCACTCAGCCGGAACCGGGGCCGGCGGTGCAGGGCCCGGAGCCAGGCCGGCGGTGCTGGGGCTGGAGCCAGGCCAAGGGTGATGGGGCCGGAGCCAGGCTGGGCCTGGGCCGGGGGTGCTAGGGCCGGAGCCGGGCCGGGCCCGGGCTGGGGGTGCTGGGGCCAGAGCTGGGCCCGGACCCAGGCTGGGGGTGCTGGGGCCGGGCCCGGGCCGGGGGTGCTGGGGCCGGAGCCGGGCCGGCAGTGCTGGGCCCGGGCCCAGGCCGGCGGTGCTGGGGCTGGAGCCAGGCCAGGGGTGATGGGGCCGGAGCCAGGCCGGGCCGGCAGTGCTAGGCCCGGGCCCGGGCCGGCGGTGCTGGGCCCGGGCCCGGGGTGCTGGGGCCGGGCCCGGGCCGGGGGTGCTGGGGCCGGGGGTGCTGGGGCCGGATCGGGGCCGGGGGTGCTGGGGCTGGAGCCAGGCCAGGGGTGATGGGGCCGGAGCCAGGCCAGGCCGGGCCGGGGGTGCTGGGTCCAGAGCCGGGCCCGGGCCGGGGGTGCTGGGGCCGGGCCCGGGCCCGGGCCGGCGGTGCTGGGGCCGGGACCGGGCCGGCGGTGCTGGGGCCGGGCCCGCGCCGGCGGTGCTGGGGCCGGATCGGGGCCGGGGGTGCTGGGGCTGGAGCCAGGCCGGGGGTGATGGGGCCGGGCCCAGGCCGGGGGTGCTGGGGCCGGGCACGGGCCGGCGGTGCTGGGGCCGGGACCGGGCCGGCGGTGCTGGGGCCGGGACCGGGCCGGCGGTGCTGGGACCAGAGCCGGGCCGGGGGTGCTGGGGACGGGGGTGCTGGGGACGGGCCCGGGCCGGGGGTGCTGGGGACGGAGCTGGGCCCTGCCCCGGGCCGGGGGTGCTGGGGCCGGATCGGGGCCGGGGGTGCTGGGGCTGGAGCCAGGCCGGGGGTGCTGGGGCCGGGCACGGGCCGGTGGTGCTGGGGCTGGGACCGGGCCGGCGGTGCTGGGGCCGGATCGGGGCCGGGGGTGCTGGGGCTGGAGCCAGGCCGGGGGTGCTGGGGCCGGGCACGGGCCGGTGGTGCTGGGGCTGGGACCGGGCCGGCGGTGCTGGGGCCGGGGGTGCTGGGGCCGGAGCCGGCCCAGGGGTGCTGGGGCCGGAGCCGGGCCCGGGCCGGGGTGCTGGGGCCGGATCCAGGACCACCGCCGTGGGGCCGGAACCGCTGGGGCCGGAACCTGGGCTGGAACCGTTGGGGCCCGAGCTGGGCCGGAGCCACTGGGGCCGCCGGGCGCCGCTCAGCCAGGGACGCGCCTCCCCGGAGCTCTCCTCCTCGTGCCCCCCCGCCCCAGATTACCTGCTGCTGCCTCCCGCTTGCCCCTGCTTCTTTTCAGACTTCCTGGGAAGATCTGATTGGCGGGAAGCAGGGGAGGGGGAGGAGCAGGTGGGTGGAGCGTTCAGGGGAGGGGATGTTGACGTCACTAGGCCTCACCCTAGGTAACTCAGGAGGGTGGAAGGCCACTAAGTGTCAATGAAGCCTTCCTGCACTAGGCCTAAGTGAACCAAACTCTGTCCTTCCATGTTTAAACTCTAATCAACCTCAAAAGCCAGGTGCAATTGGAATATGTAAGCAACCAGTTATCTGTGTGCAACCCCCTGCTCAAGCAGTAATAATGAGGCCTGCATGTTTCTGGCTGAAGGGAAAAAGGACAAGATAACGGTTTAAAGAAGTTACTAACAAGCTAGGCTTATAGCTGCCAAGAATGACTTAACTATTACCAGGGACGGGAGGGGTAGAGGGAGGAATGGGGGCGTGAAAGGGAGGGCTAGAGGGGAAAGGGCGGGGTGAGGCTTAACTGCAAAATGTATAAAAGAAGAAAAACTGTTCCTGTTAATGTGCTTGATCTGAGACGTGCCTGTCTCCTTGCACCGCTTTGGGATCCCAAATAAACTTTGTTTGCTTCTCCACCTGGTGTGTTTATTGACGCGAAGCACACTGGGCAACGGACCCGCTGTTGCTTTGCCTCGGGCACTCTGTGCTGGCAACAGTTTTGGCGCCCAACGTGGGGCTCGAGGCTGAAATTTAGCCTTGCCCGGACCCCTTTCGGAGGTCGACAGATTGTGGCGACAACCGACGCCCAGCGTGCACCGGTGACTTTACCGGGGGCCTCGGCGGAGACGTGGTTTGGTCGACCCCGGAGGGCACAACGGTGCAACGCGCTCGAGTAGTGGAGAAGCAGCTGCGGGCGACGGTGGGGAACCGGTCCCGTGAATAGGGCGACGGTGCAGAACCGGACCCTTGGATAAGGTAGGAACAATCCAGTGGGGACTTTATCTGTCTTGACCTGGGGACGCCCAGTGTCTACCTGTTATGACCTGGGGACGCCCAGTGTCTCCCTATGGGGCAGGGACAGAGTATGGCAGGCAGGGCAAGGTGTACACCCTTGGAATGCATTCTGGTGAACTGGAAAGTGTTTGGATCGGATCCGTTGGTTAAAAGTAAACTGAAAAGGTTCTGTACAGTAGACTGGCCTCAATATCAGCTAGAGGACCAGGAAATGTGGCCACCGGAAGGATCACTTAATTATAACACAATCCTTCAATTACTTCTGTTTTGTCAGCAAACGGGTAAATGGAATGAACATATGTATGTACAGTTGTTTATGTTGTTAAGAGATAGGTTAGATATTTTGCAAAAGTGTAATTTGACTCCGACAGGTTCGGTAGTAGCTATTGTTAGTCCCCAGACCCCCCCCCCCCCACAGCTGTAATGGCAAGTCCGGTGTCCCCTTCGGCTATCACACCCCCACCATATAAAGACAACGTATCTCAGGTCCCAGAGATTGCCCCCGCGGTGGAATTTTATCCGTTGATCACTGAGACCGTGGTGTCCAGACATGGCTCAGATAGGAATCAGGCCACTACTATGCAGGTTTACACCCATGTGCCTTTTAACCCGGTGGACCTAGCAGTCTTTAAGGCACAGGCAGGGGAATTCTCTACGAACCCAATCAAGTTTATCTCAGTCTTTGAAGGGTGCCTGGCTAGCTGTAAGCCTGACTGGGATGATTGTAATGTCCTTATGCGGACCCTGCTGTCTGAGGTGGAGCGTAATTAGGTTGTGTCTAAAGAAAAGGAAAAGAGGCAGGCGAAAATGATGGTCACAGCAGTACAGGCCGGTGGCAGGGGAAAATTCCAGGAAGGTGGAAGGGGCCGGGGAATGAGAGGACGTGGGTGCCCTGGCTCACAGGAAAGGCGTCTGGGTCGCAACCAGTGTGCCAGATGCCGAAAGGAGGGACATTGGAAAAATGAGTGCCCCAAAAGAGAAGGTACCCCTATGATGGCAGCGAAGGATCAAGAATAGGAGTGTCAGGGGAGACGGACTATCCTGCCCCCGAACCCTGAGTAAAAATGCGGGTGGGAGATTCGGACATAGACTTTTTACTAGACTCTGGAGCTGCACGAACCGCCGTAAACCAACCCCTGCAGCTGCCTGTGTCAGAGTCCCTCACTGTGGTGGGTGCTACAGGGAAAGGAACCAAGTGCCCAGTATATGCCCCAGCGGAATGTGCTTTGGGAAACAGAACTCTATCTCACAAACTGGTTTACCTCCCCGATTGTCCAACACTTCTACTAGGACGGGACCTGCTTTGTTGCTTAAGAGCCACCCTGCATTTCATCCAAGATGAAATAACCCTCACCTTACCCCCAGAGAATGCCTGGATAATGACCCTTGCAACTGAGCCCTCAGCCATGCAAGCCTCAGAGTGGAGCCAGTGGGAGGACAAAAGGAGGGTTAAAAAGCAGCTTTGCTGGACAGTGTTGGCCCAGGGATTTAAAAATTCCCCCACCCTTTTCGGCCAGGCCCTGGCCAGAGACTTGGAAGAGTGGGACAATGAGGACAGGGTCCTCCTCCTGCAATATGTGGATGACTTGTTGATTGCTGCTGTGGGTCTCACCCCTTGCCTTAAAGCCACTGTGAGCCTCCTGAACTTTGTTGGACTCCTCAAAAGTGGGTGTGCTCGTCCTGGTTTGTTGCTCCAAAGCTCTGTATAGAAGTTATTTTGCTGGATAATGGCAATGTGTATGTGTTCATTGTTGGGAAAAGGTGTATGAGTGAAGAGTGGAAGTTTCCTTTCTAAGTTAAAAGAAGCCAAGAAGGAGAGAAGGAAAAAGAACAGAACGAGTTAACTGAGGGAAAAAATACAGCTAGCAAGCTCAGTCCAAAGATAAGATGCTGGCACCATCCAAGGACACTGCCCAGAGCTAAGACTTGGCCGACAGCCAAGAAAAGGGGGGAGGCCTGAATGTGCCCAAGCAACTATGAGATCTGCAAAACACTGTCAGGCATTAATGAAATGTGTTAGGTTTCTTTTCTCACAGATAAAAGAAGTGGTACCCAAAGACCCTAGCAGCCCTGCCATTCATTGAAACAAGGAGACTGAGTCTATGTAAGGTCCATCAACGAAAAACTGCTTTGGCTCCACACTGGAAAGGCCCTTTCCAAGTCCTGTTAACCACCAACACCGCTGTGAAGTACCAAGGACTGCCCAGCTGAACCCAGGCTTCTCACTGTAAAAAGACCCCTCCACCTCGGGAGGACTCTCCAACTGATGATAAGCCTATTTAAAGACAGGGTGATGTGCTAGTAACCTCTCCCCTGTATGATGCTGAACCACACTGTTTCAGGAAAAGAAAAGAAGGAACACTTGCTTCATTGAAACCACAAAGTCCAGGAATTCCTGACTACAAAAGACATTAAGAACTGATGCTGGTGAAGAAACAAAGAAACAAAGAATTATACGCTGGCCTCCCAGGTACAGGCTGAATGTCTAGTCTGCCTAAAGAACAACCCTCAACCAGGAGTGTCAGTGTCACCAGCCACTCTGGAACCTACCCCAGGCCCAGGACTTTACTGAGTTCCCCCTGACCCAAGGATTCAAATACCTTTTCGTTTTGGTGGATCGATTCAGTGGATGGCCTGATGCCTTACCCCTTGTTTTGCTCCGCATTCGTGCTCTCCCAAAGGGCAGGTTAGGGCTCAGTCCCTTCGAGATTATGTTTGGAAGGGCATGGCCTATGAACGGTATACCGGTTTTGGCAGGGAAGTGGGAAATGGGGTGTGGCTTTTTATCTCAGTATATGTGCTCTCCGTCTGCTGTTCTCTGTTCTCTCCACAGGTATACCAGAGATTTGCAGCCTCTCCCGCTGGATGCCCCTGTCCACTCCTTGCAGCCTGGCGATTCCGTTCTCGTTCGGACCTGGAAGGACTAGCCTCTCCAAGAGAAGTGGAAGGGACCCCACACCGTCCTGCTGGTCTCCCACACAGCAGCAAAGGTCAAGGGACATAAGAACTGGATTCATCACTCCTGTCTGAAGGCAGTGCCCGCTCCTGAACGGTGGACCGTCCAGCCTACGGAAAAGGACGACCAGCTACGACCTAGGACTTAAACTGTTATTCAAAAAAACAATAAGATCTGCTGGGAATGCCCTGTGGTCTCTTTGGACAGTCGCAGCGCACTCCCCGTGAAAACTCTAAGCGTTGGTTGTGTTTACTCTCACAGGGCCGGCCTAACCTGGTGGCCTGGTCCTTTTGTTTTTAATCTGCCTACTATTGGTAATTGATATTTTGTGGGTATTTGGGGAATTGTAATTGTTAGGCCCTAGGGTCACCTGCCCAGCATGAGTTCAGGTCCAGGGTCTGCCACAGTGGTACTCTTTGCCATAGGGACACTCCTTTCGTTACCTCCCGTTCCCCCCAGGCACATGTGGGATGGAAAGGGATCCCTACTAACTTGGAAACAAACACATATGAGTCCTTGAAGGTTTGCTTTGCCCAAGAATTTAACCTCTCTAACTGCTAAGTATGCTCCCAAATCCCGCACCACGCAGCAGGGTTACCCTGGAGGGTGGTCCCCCAAAATTGGTCAGATATCTGCTGGGGATGGTTCAGTAGGGGAAGAAATACCTCGGGTACCCCCTTGTCACAAAACTGTACCATTGAATCCCAGTATGCATTAAGGGACAACCCCTGGCGGCCCCAGGCAGCGTAAATCTTTGTATGCCACCTCAGAGCCCATTAAGGAAGAAGCTTATGTCCTGGAAAACTCACAGGACATTAACAAGCACGTCCTGTCGGCCAAACAGGCTTTCAAGCAGTGGAAGGCCCAGGAAAGGAAACCCACAGTTTTCAATTCCCTTTGAAGTTGGTTGCCCAACCTAGGAGGACTGGGGGGTGGCCTTGTGCGTCTCCTCCTCACCGGTGTGGTATTGTGCCTGGTCACCCTCCTCCTAATTGCTTGTTTTAAAATGCTCCTCCGTAAGCTTTGTGCCCCCCGTTCCTCAAAAATCCCGGCATACCCTCTCATTGAAAACCCCAGCTTCATAGCACTTAATCATATCTTGTCCACAGAATATGAGAAAACTCAGCCAAAAGCTTGTTGAGTATTCTCAAAGGAGGGAGTTGTTGACGTCACTAGGCCTCACCCTAGGTAACTCGGGAGGGTGGAAGGCCACTAAGTGTCAATGAAGCCTTCCTGCACTAGGCCTAAGTGAACCAAACTCTATCCTTCCATGTTTAAACTCTAATCAACCTCAAAAGCCAGGTGCAATTGGAATATGTAAGCAACCAGTTATCTGTGTGCAACCCCCTGCTCAAGCAGTAATAATGAGGCCTGCATGTTTCTGGCTGAAGGGAAAAAGGACAAGATAACGGTTTAAAGAAGTTACTAACAAGCTAGGCTTATAGCTGCCAAGAATGACTTAACTATTACCAGGGGCGGGAGGGGTAGAGGGAGGAATGGGGGGGAGAAAGGGAGGGCTAGAGGGGAAAGGGGGGGGGGGTGAGGCTTAACTGCAAAGTGTATAAAAGAAGAAAAACTGTTCCTGTTAATGTGCTTGATCTGAGACGTGCCTGTCTCCTTGCACCGCTTTGGGATCCCAAATAAACTTTGTTTGCTTCTCCACCTGGTGTGTTTATTGACGCGAAGCACACCGGGCAACGAACCCGCTGTTGCTTTGCCTCGGGCACTCTGTGCTGGCAACAGGGAGGAGGGGGAAGACAGCTGCGGGGCCGGACGGAGTGGTAAGGCTGCCGGGGATGGGGGGAGCCGGGAAGGGGCTTTGGGTGCCCAGCGGCGCTTGGCCGCCGCTTTTCTGTCTATTAGTAGCCGACCGGGGGGAAATCCCGGACATTTTTAGATTTTTAAAAATCCCTCCCGGACGGCTATTCATAGACCGAAAAGCTGGACATGTCCGGGGAAATCCGGACATATGGTAGCCCTACAGGCCACTGTCTTCTGGGACACTCCATGGGCATGGGACCCCAGGCAGCCAGCTGTCCCTCATGCCTGAATCTCTGGGTCTCTACAAGTAAACACGCCTCACCTAGTTAACCATGGGTAAGGCTAAGATTTTGTCTTAGATATTTTTAGTAAAAGTCATGGCAGGTCACGGGCAATAAAGAAAAATTCACGGAAGCCCGTGACCTGTCCATGACTTTTACTAAAAATATCCCTGACAAAATGGGGAGCTCAGCTGCAGGGTCCCCACACCGCTCGCAGGGGCTGGGCAGCTGTGGGGGCTCGCTGGTTGCTCCGAGGGCCTGCACCGCCCGTGGCAGCCAGGAGCTCCCCAGCTGTTTGCAGCTCCCAGCCGCTGCGAGCTGAAGTCACGGAGGTCTCTGGAAGTCACGGATTCCGTGGCTTCTGCAACCTCTGTGAAAAACTCATAGCCTTAGCCATGTGTAACCCAGGCCTGCTTGGTGTGGCGCTCTGTCCCCCTTTAGTGGCACCTAGACCAGCTAAAGTTGTATTAACCTCCTACAGCCGTGGAGAAGAGAAACAGGTCTTTTAGCTCATGCATTAAGCTCCACAGGTCCCCAGCTTTGATCCCCGCTGACGACAACTAGGGTCTGTTGGTGTTAAACATGCACCACCTAGGGGACACTGAGGTGCACATACTATTCATCCAAAATATTATGAAAAATTCCCTCTGCACAACAATCCCATTATCAGGCAGTTCCCTGGCTCTAACCCAGGGCTGGTCAGACACACGCAGGGAGCTTTGTAGCTGCAGAGAAGCTGTCCCAGCCATGCAGATAACTGTTCCCTACCCTGTACTCCTGGGCAGCCTCCTCGATGGGAACCACCATGTGAGCGCGGTGCAGGACCGGCTCTAGGCACCAGCAAAACAAGCTGGTGCTTGGGGCGGCACATTTTTAGGGGCGGCATGGCCGGCGCCAGAATGCCGCCCCTAAAAATGTTCCCCGGCCTCCCTAGCTCACCTCCGCTGCTGCCGCTCGCGCGCCACGGCAAGCGAAACAGCTGATTCGCGCGCCGCTGCTCCCCCCTCCCTCCCAGGTTTGAGAGCCTGGGAGGGAGGGGGAGACTCCGAGTGGCTGCAGCGTGCGCGCCGCTTCTCCCCCTCCCTCCTAGGCTTGAGAGCCTGGGGGGAGGAGGCAGGGCTGGGGATTTGGGGAAGGGGCGGAGCTGAGGCGGGACCGGGGGTGGGGTAAGAAAAAAATGGGGCGGGGGGTGGCCAAAATTGTTTCTGCTTGTGGCAGCAAAAATCCTAGAGCCGGCCCTGGTGCGGTGAGCCCGGGATCTGTCACAAACCATGCAGATGGGGGTTTGATCCTCCTCACAGAAGAGTTTCAGAGCCTCCTGGTGCCTCTCACACACTCGCTGCCTCTTGGGCTCTGGCCCCGCCTGCAGCCTCAGATGTTTCACTAACTCCACCAGGTTCCCCATTGCCTGTTGGGCTGCAGGTCTCTCTGCAGGGCCATTTCTCTGCACTGGGGGCAGGAGAAGTCTGGCTCCGGCTCCCCCAAGCACTGGCTGATGCAGGCCCGGCAGAAGTTGTGCCCACACTCAATAGACACCAGGTCTGTGAAATACTCCAGGCAGACGGAGCAAGTCACTTCGTGCTGGAAGCTCCCGGCCAGGTTCCCGGCAGCCATGGCCCCTCCGCACCCGGGACCCAGCTGCTGTGGGTTAGTTTCACTTTCCTGCGCTCAGAGGAGCCTGTTTGGTTGGGCTGAGGTGTTTCCTTCCTGCTGCTCTCAGCAGGGCCTGCGGTGAGTCTCCCCCATGTCACAGCCAGGGCCGGCTCCAGGCACCAGCGCAGGAAGCAGGTGCTTGGGGTGGCCAACGGAAAGGGGCGGCACGTCCGGCTCTTCGGCGGCAATTTGGCAGCGGGTCCCTCACTCCCTCTCGGAGGGAAGGACCTGCCGCCGAAGAAGTGAAGAAGGAAGCGGAGGCGGTAGAGCTGCCACCGATCACGGCTTTTTTTTTTTTTTTTTTTTTTTTTTTTTTGCTGCTTGGGGCAGCAAAAATGCTGGAGCCGGCCCTGGTCACAGCCCGGGAGGAGGGGGGGCAGGGGAGACAGAGCCAGGGCTAGCGAAGGGTTAACACCAGCTCCTCTCCCAGACAGTCTGTGCAGAGTTGGGGGCTGGCTGGGGGCTGGTTCCTTCCAGCCTCAGAAAGTCCCTGTCCCAATGAGGGCGGCAGCTGAGGTTGGGATGGAGGGGAAGGAGATGAAGCAGCTGAGAGCTGTTGTGGCTGGTGCTGGGAGAAGTGTGGAGAATAAAGAACAGGAATTAGAAACCCTGCGGCTCCTGGGTCTGAGTTACTGATAAGCTTGTTACATGATGCTGCTGCCTCCATTGGCAAGTTTTGTCAATGAAACTAATGTCGACACAAAAAAAATCGACAAAACATGTCCCCAATACGAGTTTACATTTGCTCCCTGTGTCGACAGATCGTGTCCACATACGGGGCACCATTGTCAACAGGATGAGCAATGCACTGTGAGTGTGTATCCCAGAGTGCTTGGTGACACCATCTGTCACTAGGTGTTGTGGGAAGACGGAAACAGAGCGAAGTGCATCCTGGGACATGCGAAATGTCCCGTAATGCACTGCTTTGTGTCCCAGCCCTCCAATGGTTTCCGGCTTCCTTTTGCGCCGTTTTTCCAACTGTCAGTCTTTGCAAGCGCGCAACAGCATCTGGAGTGAGAGAGGATGGATCCCGCACTTCTCTCCTATGCGCTGTTAGCTGTCGTGAGGACATTGCACATGGCAGTACAGTTACTCGCAAAGTTACACAGAATAAAAACATTGTCCCATTAAAAACCTTTGCCTTTATTTATTTATTTATTGTTAAAAGGTAAAACCTCACAACTGTGTGGAGCTCCAGCCCTCATTGTCCAAGCTGTGAGTGGGGGTGGAGTGATGGGGAAACTGAGGAGCACTGTGAATAGTTTTTATAAATGTGATATATGCCATCATGTGCCAGCAATGCCCCTCTGACATGTACATCGGCCAAACCGGACAGTCTCTCTGCAAAAGAATAAATGGACACAAATCTGACATCAGGAATCATAACATTCAAAAAACAGTCAGAGAGCACTTCAACCTCCCTGGACACTCAATAAAAGATTTAAAGTGGCAATTCTTCAACAAAAAAACTTCAAAAATAGACTCCAGCAAGAAACGGCAGAACTGGAATTCATTTGCAAACTGGACACCATCACATTAGGCCTGAATGAAGACTGGGAGTGGATGAGTCACTACAAGAACTAAAAAAAAAACGAATTTCCCCATGCTAATTTGCCCCTACTGTTACTCACACCTTCTTGTCAACTGTTTGACATAAGCCACCCTGATTACCACTACAAAAGTGATTTTTCATCCTGTTGATGATAACCCACTTTAATTGATTTGTCTAGACCTCCCCACTTGGTAAGGCAACTCCCATCTTTTCATGTACTGCTCTATAGATCTTCCTACTGTATTTTCCACTCCATGCATCTGACCAAGTGGGTTCTAGCCCACGAAAACTTATGCCCAAATAAATTTGTTAGTCTCTAAGGTGCCACAAGGGCTCCTCCTTGTTTTTGCTGATACAGACTAACACGGCTACCACTCTGAAAACTATAACTTATGTCACTCAGGGGTAAATAACCCACACCCCTGAGCGATGTAAGACAGCACTGTGTCAGCAGGAGAGCGGCTCCTGCCTCTCATGGAGGTGGCGTTATTATGCTGGCGGCAGAGCTCTCTCCCACCGGCATAGAGCGTCTTCACCTGACACCCTACAGTGGCGCAGCTGCATCAGCCCAGCCATGCCGCTGTCGTGCGTCGAGTGTAGACTAGCCCGAACTGAAGAGTTTGACACCTGTTTTCTTTACACTTGGCCGTGGAATTGGCCCCACCCTTGGAAATGCCCCACTGAACATGCTGTGAGGGCTCATGGACTTTTTCCTTTGTTTACCGGCTAGTCCCCAACTAGCTGGAGTCAGTGGACAGCTGCTCCACCCTTCTGGCAGGAACCAAACCAATACTGGCTACTACTGTTTAAAAGGAACAGCAAGAGAAGCACGGGGGGTGAGGTGGGGAATTACATATAATTTTCACCTTAGACCTTTAACCTCAGTTCCTGTCTGTGGCTCTTGGGCATTTCCCGTGAGTCTGTCGGACCAAAGCCCTGTGAGTCACGCCCCTGCTGGGAGAGGACTCGTAGCCTGTGCTCTTCTGGTCAAGAATCCCACTCAGGGAAGGCTCCAGACTCCCGGCCTTTCTCTGTCCCTCCTTCTTGGTTATTTCCTCTCTCTAGGCTGGTCTGTGAAATTTCCAAACAGCCTAAGGGCCTCTCTGCCCACAGATTGACCCTGCAATATAAAATCCGTTTGAATTCGCACCTTTGACTAAGGTACAAGACTCTTGTGTCAGTTAAGATAATTTGGTTTCAGTTTAGCTTGTCAGTAATAACCCCCCACGTGTGATCTGGTGGGGGAGGTGTGTGACCTTAACCCTGCAGTTCCTTGTTGAGTGTTTGGGTTTCTGTTTTGCTGAGCGTGTTTCCCGGCTTTCAGAGGTACCCAGGGGAGCTGGAACAATGTGTATGGTGGGGGGTGCTGAGAGCCATTGAACCAAACTGTAAATCCTGGAGGTGATGGACCCACTTCCAGCCAGGAATGCAGCAGCACCACCAGTCCCAGCTCTTATGGAGGTACCAGTTTTCTGCTACTCACGTCTGCATTCTGCAAGGGTACAAGGCCCTGTCAAGGCAACCCGAACTCCCCTGTAACAAGGTTTTTTATTAGTGAATAAATTTAGGGCTTGTTTACACGTACATGTGCACTGGTTTCAGTGAACTAGTGCAAACCTCTGTGTGGACACTTACATGGGTTTGGAAATGGCTTATATTGGTTTAGATTGAGTCAATTCCTTCCTGATTTCAGAGTGTCCAAACCAGGGATTTGCCCTTGACTAACTAAATCAGTTTAACTAAATTGGAGCAAGTTGGTGCATAGAAAAGTCCTGACATTAACTAACTATATATCAGATAGGAATCTGACCAGATTAACTGACCAGCCACACTCATGGACTCACATTTGATTATTAGTTTAATAGGAAATGGCTTTTGATAATGCTGCAATAAAGCTTTTGGGTCATTACTGGGCACTGTAGGATTATCACAAGTTCATTTATTTTTTCTGTAGGTTTGGGCTCTGCTCCTGGCATCTCTGTGGAGGGACATCAGGACAGAGGGATCCAGGTGGTGTGTCGATCATCCGGATGGTACCCACAGCCCGAGGCTCGGTGGAGAGATCTCCAGGGCCAGCTCTTACCATCAGCCTCTGAAAACATATCCCGAGAGGCCGATGGCCTGTTTCAAGCAGAGATTGCTATTGTTCTAACAGAAGAGTCCAACCAGAAAGTGTCCTGCTGTGTCAGGAGCCCCCGACTCGACCAGGAGAGAGAGTCAGCGATTTCCATAGCAGGTCAGTGCCCGTCCGTGCCGCACATGGATGGGCTGAGATGCTGCAGACATGGGCGGAGAGTATTTATCATTGTGTCTCCTATGTATGGGCCTGGACCTTCAAGGTGCTGAGCACATCTTGAAAAGTCCTGAACAACCTCAGCTGTCTTTGGTTATGTCTACACTGCGATTGAAAACCCACTGGTGGCCTGTGCCAGCTGACTCGGGCTGAGGGGCTGTTGAATTGCGATGTAGATATTTGCGCTTGGGCTGGAGACCAGGCTCTACGATCCTGCGAGGTGGGAGGGTCCCAGAGTCCGAGCTTCAGCCTGAGCCCGAACATCTCCATTGCAATTAAACAGCCCCTTCGCCCGAGCCCAGTGAGGCTGAGTCAATTGTCCCGGGCCAGCTGCTGGTACTAATTACAGTGTAGAAGTAGCCTTCAACTCCAGTAGGAACTGAGGGTGTTTAGCACCTTGCAGGCTGGGATGCCATTGGCCAGATTTTCGTAACAGCTCAGTACCCAGCAATCATCATTCTTCTCAGTGGGACTGGGGGAGGGAATTCTCCTTTGTTGTGGTGTAGTGAGGACTGTGTTGGAATTGCTGGCTGTCACTTTAAGATGTGTGTGTGTGTGTGGGAGGGGATGTGTGGGGGTGTTCCAGGTCCTGTTTGCAGGGTAGAGGTCTCCGTAGCAAAGTGTGTGAACAGAATCAGGGCGTGTTAGTTCACAGCAGGCTGGGGTGTCAATCTGCCTCTCACTAGCTTGCCGCACACTAACTGTCTGTGTGGACCCTGCTACACGCACTAACAATTCCATAGTGTGCTTCGATCTACCCTGCTTTGAAACAGGAACAGAGCAACATGCACCAGGGAACTTTTCATGTACAGCAGCAGGGTGCACCCAGCCAGTTAGTGTGTAGCAGGCTAGTGCGTGCAAGGTAGATTGACACCCCAGCCTGCCGCGCACTAACTGTTCCCATAGACAAGCCAACGTAAAGCAAGGTGGGGTGAGTTGTGCCCGCTGCCTTAGGGAGCTGCCCCCATCTCTGTTGTGGGTTCTTGTGGGTTAAGGTTCTGGATTCTAAGACATAAAGTTGTGTTATGCTGCAGCCTTCCAGACAGAGCATTTATGTTTGTGTCTCACTGCTCTCTGTGTGCTGTGACCATCGCAGTTCTCAATGGGGTGGGGAAGGGAATTCTCTGCTCTCAGTGAGAGGTGCTGGGTGCTGAGTATTTATGGATATCTGGCTAATTAAGTCATTTTTCCTAACTAGAACAAGAGAGCCCTGGATATGGCCTGAGCATCGCTATTTAGATTACATCTGAAAATACCAGCAATGGAAGTTCAGGCCCAAAGTATGGAAAAACAAAATCTTACCCAAGAACTTCTTAATTGTTAGGGGGGGAAAAAGGTTCAGATTTTATGTACTATTATCTACCACATAACTTGGTTAATACACAATGGATATTTCATCATTATAATAATAAGAATGTTGCATTTGTAAAGCACTATTCATCTGAGGTCTCAAAGTCCTGCACTGCTGGTTAATTTACGCTATGCCCAGTATTACCTGATTGTTGTGTCCATGGCATACACACCGAGAGTTGACGACAAAACATAAACACTCTTCCTGAAAGGTTGCACTGTCACCCTGCTTTATTTCTAAGAATCCAGAACTGTAACACACCACAGCCAAACACAGAAAGAGACAAAGCAGGCTGCTCCCTAAGGCAGAGAACCAGAACTCACCCCGCCCTGCTCTAGGGTGGCTTTTTGCAGACTGACTGCAGAGGACCCAGATGCACGCTTCCTACACAGCCCTTTAGCCTGCAAACAGCACCAAGAAATCCCTCAGGATTTCAAGTGTCAGCATGTAATTTTTACACAGTTTTCAATACACCCCACTAATCAC
The DNA here is from genome assembly GCF_011386835.1 of Chrysemys picta bellii. NCBI lineage: Eukaryota > Metazoa > Chordata > Testudines > Emydidae > Chrysemys > Chrysemys picta. Next base: position 72,036,943 of record NC_088801.1, on the reverse strand, counting down.
TTAGCAAAGGACCCTCTAGTCAGCCATTGCCCCAGGGCCAGGGAAGAGGACTCCGGAGGAATTTTTACTCTGAATCTCCAGTCTCAACTTCTGTTTGTATTAAAATCCTGCATGAATGTATTTTGGGCCAGACTCTCCGATGAAGCTGAGCCCCAGTGAGCACAGGGGAGTTGGGGGTGTCAGGCAGCTGGTCACAGCTCTCTGATTCTGAGGCCAGTCTGAGCTGCCTGCAGCCCTGGGATCACTTAGAGGAGCCTAGGGCAGAGGTAATGGATTATTTTTTGTCAAGGTCCAGATTTCTTGGTCAAGGTTCAGACTCCAGAGAAAATAAAATAAAAAAATAAAACATTGACAATAATAAGGAAATAAAAAGATTTTGGGGTCAATTTAAAAGCCTCCAGCAGTCTAGATTTGTCCTGCAGTCCACCTACTGACAACCCTGGCCTAGGGAATACTTGAAATTATACCAGTGGGAGGTAGGTGTAGCATAGCAGAGTCCTCTCCCTTTCCCCCTCCCATTAATTAACCATGTTCAGTAACCAGGCTAAAGGTGGGTCCTGGGCGCTTTATTATTAAGCCAATGAAACTCCAACATCTCCCTGTATATTTCCCTGTGAGAGTCTTTTAACTAGTCACGGTGTCACCACTGTCTGTGTCCTGCCTTCGTTCTGCGCGTGTTTGCTCCCAACTCAATGGCACTTTCTCTTGCAGAGCTGTTTTTCCCGAGGGTCAATCCCTGGAGGGTGGCTCTGGATCTGATCCTGCCTCTCCTGGCTGTCCTTACAGCTCTCCTGGCTGTTCTCATTGCCCTGGCCAGTTACTGCTTCTGGAGGCAACACAGAGTGAAAGGTGAAGTAAGGAGGGGGGTGGGGGGAACTTGATGAGAGAGCGAGAGAGATACAGGGATAAATGTTTGGAGGCGTTTCAGGAAGTGTCAAGTGGTTTCCCACACTTCAGCTCTCACTCAGGGATCCCAGGTGAATGTGACTCTGAACTGTTCCATGGGGATCAGCCTGGCTCAGATGGAAACCGCTCCCACCTCCCATCCCTCCACCTAGGTGAGCAGGAACTGTGGATGGGTGAAGCAGTGGTTGTGCAAATGGAAATGTTAGCGGTTACCCTGAGCATAGCTAATGTATGTCTTCACTGCCGACATTAAAGCGCTGCTGCAACAGCACTTCAACGTGGCCGAGTAGTTGCAGCTCCAGCGCTAGGAGAGAGCTCTCCCAGCGCTGTAACAAACCCACCCCCACGAGGGGAGTAGCTGCTCCCAGTGCTGGGGCACTGTCTGCTCGGGGGGGATGTGTTTTTTCACACTCCTGAGTGAGATAGTGCACCGGTGCTGGGAAGTGGCCGTGTAGACAGTGCACCGGTGCTGGGAAGTGGCCGTGTAGACATGGCCTAAGCTTTGCTCAGCCTGAGATCCTGCTACAGGAACAGGGCAGTGAACTCTCTAGTGTAGTATAAGTGCTCAGCTGTAGGTTTTTCTCTAGTCACAACAGGCAGAACTGCCCTTCACTGATCTGTACTTTCATAGGGAAGCTGGGGTTTTCAAAGCTGCCTTAAGGGGCTAAATACTCAGGTTTGTTTAAAATCCCCAAGGCAGCTGTGAAAGTCCCACCCGGAGGGTTTCTTGCCTGAAGGGCTGTGAAGTGTATGGAGAAATGTCCCAGTGTTGGAAGGACTAGGAAGGGGAAATGTCTGGTACAATGATTTCCCAGTGGGGATGGAAGCAGGTAATTCAGAGAGGCAGAGAGGAGCTGTGCAGTGTACTTGTGAACGCTGGAACTGGGTGCTGCACCTTTAGAACTGTCACCTACACACACTGTCAGCACCAGGTGTGAACTGGGTCAGTCCATGGCTCTATGTGGCTTGAGTCCACAGGACTGCCAACCCCAAACGTTCAAAAATCATGAGTCAGGCTCACTAAAGCCAATCTCTGGATTTTTGAAATCATGAGATTGTGTAAGAATAACAGCCTTGGGGTTCGTTTTATTTGCCTTCTGCTTTTTGAGCCTTTAGGATGCACTGGGGTGACATTTTGAAGCTTTCTCCACAGCCACAAGGGCTAGAAATGTACTTTTTCTTTAAGAAGGAAGCCTGAAATCCTCACATCTGCACCTGACTCCAGGAGCTGGGGCTTTAAGGAAAACGATCATTACCATGAGACTCATGTCCAAATCATGAGAGTTGGCAAAACTGAGCCCATGTTTAGGTGACTCATTTTGAGTCGTGTATAAAATTTGTCTGTGTGCCCAGAGAGAGCTAGGTTGGGCTTGTTTCCAAACACTAAACAATCAGAACAGTGAACTGTCACTGTCTTGTTCCCTGGGCCTTGCGGAGAGTGCACTGGTGAGCTGTGTGGCTAGGCTGCTGTAATAACACAAACGCACTCAGGACTTGCACGGCTGGTCTGAGACGCTGCTCACACCAGGCACAAGATGGTCTCGCTCAGGCTGTGCTCAGCAGTGACTGGCAGACATGACGCTACCTCCATTTCCAGCAGTGCTGGTACCCCAGGGCTGACACACCAAAGGGACGAGCTCCCAGCGGGACAGAGCTGATCTTAGAGGTGATGCCTGGAGGGGCCCATCCACACCCCCCTCCCTGGCTCCTGCTGACCTGAGTATCCAGCTCCACCCCATTCTTAGCTGGGGCACCCCCATCTACCCAGGCCCCAGCGGGAGCTGTTCCCATGTGTCACTGTCCCACAAGATTACAAGTTGGCCTGGGATGGGAGTGCAGGGACCTCCTACAGCAGAGCTGCCTTAAACAATAGGAATTTTACCATTAACATGTGTTCTCCCCCTTTTCTCCCCCCAGAGACGCTGCGATCTGAACTAGAGAGCGAGAAAGGTCAGTGACTGGGCCAGTTACATTAACTGACATTCGGGTTGTTCCCATAAACACAACAGTGTGAAATCTCATCTTTCCCCCTTTTCTCCCCCCAGAGACTCTGCGATCTGAACTGGAAAGTGAGCAAGGTCAGTGTGTGGGGCCAATGGGGTGGGATAATGTTTATATGAGAATGTTTCCCCAAAATGTGGTGGATCAGTCAACTAGGGTTACCATACGTCCGGATTTTCCCGGACATGTCCGGCTTTTTGGGACTCAAATCCCCGTCCGGGGGGAAATCCCAAAAAGCCAAACATGTCCGGGAAAATCCGGCGCCGTTGGGCCGGGGGCTGGCCCGGGGCCGGGGGCGGCGGTGCTGGGGGGCCGGGGGCTGGCCTGGGGCCGGGGGCGGCGGTGCTGGGCGGCCGGGGGGTGTGCCGGGCCGGCGGTGCTGGGCGGCCGAGGGGGTGCGCCGGGCCGGCGGTGCTGGGCGGCCGGGGGGGTGCGCCGGGCCGGCGGTGCTGGGCGGCCGGGGGGGTGCACCGGGGGCCGGCAGTGCTGGGTGGACCGGGGGTGCTCGCCCGCGGGCCGGCAGTGCTGGGCGGGCCGGGGGTGGTCGGCCGGGGACCCGGGGGCCGGGCCGGGGGTGCTCGGCCGGGGGCCGGGGACCAGCAGTGCTGGGCGGGCCGGGGGTGGTCGGCCGGGGACCGGGCCGGGGCTGGCACCACAGGGCCCGAGCCGACCAAGGCTGGAAACGCCGGGGGGGCCAGCCTGGGCCGCGCCTCCTCCCCCCCACACCCCCCTTACCTGCTTCAGGCTTCCCGCGAATCAAATGTTCGCGGGAAGCAGGGGAGGGGGCGGAGACTTTGGGGAAGGGGCGGAGTTGGGGCGGGGGGGCGGGAGCGGGGCCGGGGCCCCATAGAGTGTCCTCCTTTTGGAGGCACAAAATATGGTAACCCTAAGTCAACTAGAGATTGCCAGGCGGGGGGACATTTGGAATGAAGCCAGAGGGAGGCTGGGACTCAGTGCAAAGATCGTCACAGAACAGGGATTCCCTCCCTCACCCTGGGGACATGGCTGTGCCTGGAGGGCCAGTGGGAAGAAATGGCTCTGGCTTCGGCTACGGGAGCTGCGTGGGCTGCAGCAGGGACACTGCAGAGTAATGGGGAGTGGTGATGGGTGGGAAATGAGCAGAGCCCCCCCCCCATTTCAGCTGGCATTGTGGTGGGAAGGGATTTGCACAGAAATGATTTCGATGGGGAGGGAGGGGAGAGGGAGAGTAAATGTGTGTGCTGGAGAAAGTGCAAAACACCCGTGGGGTGGAACAATGACAAAGAAGGTGCTAGTGTTTGAACGGGTGAGGGGGAATGTCTCCGTAACAGCACCAGAGCCCCAGCAGTGAGCTCAGGGCTGCTCGCGCTGACCCAGACGGGCTCTGAAGGGGGAGGGGCCATTTGTCCTAAGAAACCCCATGGAAATTACAGACCTAGAACCCCGAGCCCAGACCTGAGTAGTCCTAGCCCGGCCGGGCCAGGGTCATTGCTGGGGATTGTTAAACACTGTCTCACAGGATCCCTCACATGGGATCCCCCCTTCCACAGCCGTGTAAAGAGGGAAGCGGCAGGATTTCACCCTCGGTGACCAGTGCGGGTGTGTGTGTGTACGTGTGTGTACACGTGTGGTATCCAGGACCAGGAGGCATTTGGTACTTGGGGAAAGGAGGGAGAATGTATCTCCCTCTCTCTCCCCTCCCTGTTTTAGCATGACCAGAGATCACACTGTATTTGGATGGAAGAAGGAGGGGCCTGAATACACTGTTCCTCACCCCAGCAATCTTTGATGACAAGTAGCTGCCCCACTGCCCCCGCCCCCCTCCCCACCAATATCTGCCCTTGCCCCACTGCCCCCCTCACCAGTACCTGTCCTTATCCAGCTGTGAGGGAGAAGCTCACGAGTTGGGTGTTTCTGCTGAAATGATCAGCGGAGAGGTAACTGCAAATGGTGACCATTTAATGGTCAACCAGGCTTTAGTGTCAGCATCCCAGCCCCACTGTGCTGAGTGTGAGCAGCCAACAGCGCTGCCTGCAGACTCAGGCAGATCTCCCTGGGCTGGTGCACTGGTCACAGCCAGGTCAGTTGCTCAATGTCCCCTCCACACCCAGAAAGGCTGGACACATTTAATACATTTAATACATGAGATTTTTCACTTCCACTTCAACCCCGTTATGTCATTCAAAGGCCCAAAGCAGAGTAACAGGGCACCAGGAGCCTGGATCCAGCTGGGGGCAGATTCCTCCACTGCAGGCTGTGCAAAAAACAGCTGCAGGCTGCCCTTTGAGGGCCCCCTCACAAGCCCTATTGTAGGGGTGTGTGGGAGATGGGACTGGGAATACGACGGGTGTGTCAGGGCCAGACCACAGCGCAAGGAAAATGGCGCCCTGGATTAACTTGTATTTTAGTGCCCCTGATCTCCATGGGCACGGTGCTCCCCCCATACTCCTTGGTCCCTGTGGGTGCCCCCCATTGCTCCTGGCCCCATAGGCTCCCCGGGCTCCTCATCCCCCCTTCACCCCAACCCCTGCACTGTGCCCCATTCGCCCCAATCCCTGCCCCCATGTCCCTAATCCCCTCGCTCCCTACCTCCTGTGTCCCTAACCCCTGCCCCCATCCTGTGTCCCTAACCCCTGCACTGTGCCCCCTTTGCCTCTACCCCCTGCACCCCCCTCCTGTGTCCACGTGGGGAAACTGACCTGAATGCATGGAGCATCTGGCATTGCTGCTCGCTCCCCCCCCTCGAACACTGCTTCTCTGTGCACCCCTAGGGGCTGTGAGGGGGGAGCGAGAAGTGACATCAGGGCTTCCTGCATCCAGGTCACTGCTCCTCTCCCCCCACGCCCCCCACACACATACACAGCTTCCTCTGCCAGGAGGAAGCAGGGAGAAATCTGCCCCCTCCCTCCCCCCCCCCAGACATCGCCCCTGAGTTTTCAGTGCTCCCCTGGCAATCAGGAGCAGTTTCTGACACTACATAAACTAGGCCAGAAAAACTCACTCTTAGTACGGAATGTGTGTATTGACATGGAGCCTTATACAGATGTAACAAGAGCAGTTTAAATTCCCACCTGACCTTTTCCTGGTGTAACCGTCTCATACAGACGAGCCCGGTGTTACAACGGGGGCTGATTTGGCATCCAGAGCACCCAGGATCAGGAGGATATGGGGGGGAGGGGGCCCTTAAAGCTGCCTGAGCCCCATGTGCCCCTGGGCTGCGGGTTCTGAGCACAGACTCTCACCCTGAGAGTTTAGATCATGGAGCACAACAATTATGTGGCAAATCATTAATGAGAGGGTAGCACACTTCGCTGATTTGAGGCCTCGCTTCACTCAGCCAAAAGGGAAAGGAGACAGCCGCTTACTCAGCATTTGTGTGTCCCCTAGGGTTACCATATTTCAACACTGAAAAAAGAGGACACTCCACAGGGGCCCTGGCCCTGCCCCAACCCCACCCCTTTCCTGCCCCCATTCCAACCCCTTCCCCGAAGTCCCTGCCCCAACTCTGCCCCCTCCTCTGAGCACCCCACATTCCCCCTCCTCCCTCCCGCTCTGATCTTGGTTGGGTGGACCGGGGGTGCTAAGTGCTTCCCTGCACCCCCCCGCCCCTGCAGGCCCTGCCCCTGCGCCCCCCTGGCCCTACCTGCCCTGCTCCTCCTCGCCCTGCAGCCTCTGCACCCCACCGCCTGCCCTGCCCCTGCACCCCCTGCCCCTGCCTGCCCTGCTTCTCCTCGCCCTGCAGCCCCTGCACCCCCTTGCCCTGCAGCCTTTGTGACCCCTGCTCCCCACTCGCCTGCAGCCCCTGCACCCTCTCTGCCCCTGCAGCCTCTGTGACCTCTGCTCCCCACTCGCCCTGCAGTCTCTGCACCCCCCCTTGCTCTCCAGCCTCTGTGACCCCTGCGCCCCCCTTGCCCTGCAGCCTCTGCGCCGCCTGCCTCTATGCCCCTGCCTGCCCTGCTCCTCCTCGCCCTGCAGCCTCTGTGCTCCCCGCCTGCCCTGCTCCCTCGCTCACCCAGCAGCCTGTGCCTGGCGGGGGCTTCGGACGCTCAGCGGCAACCGGGGCAGCGTGGGTCCCTGCAGCCCCGGCACACGCCGCACTCCCTGGCACACGCCGCACTCCCCGCCCCGTGCCACAGCCTCCTTCCTGCCGCCGCCGAGCACATTCCCTGGCCTGTCTGGCCCCGCCGGAAACAGCTCCCACGGTGCCGGGTTCTGAGCCGCGCAGGGCGATGGGGCAGCAGGAAGGGTCCCCCAGTGGCCGGGGGTCCCCGCCCGCGAGGGAAGCCCAAGCCGCTGGCTAGGCCCAGCCTCCCCGTGGTCCTGCGGGCTCGGCTGGGGCGCGCAGTCCGCCCGGCCTGCGGGGGCAGCAGCGGCCCCTCTGCTGCCTTCTGCAGCTGCGCCCCACCGCCTGAGCTCGCTACAATGTAGCCGGGGCGGCTGGGCTGCCCTGCGGACCCGGCGGATCGTGCTATGGCCGGGCAGACCCTCCCTATTTTCCCGGACATGTTCGGCTTTTTGGGAATTCCCCCTGGACGGGGATTTGAGGACCAAAAAGCCGGACATGTCCGGGGATATCCGGACGCATGGTAACCCTAGTGTCCCCAGTGTAACGCTAGCAGTGGGAATAGCTCGGTAGAGCGCCCCTGTGTTTTTTCTACTTCCTACCAGTAGAAAATTGACTCCTATGAGTTTGCAACAATTGAAGTTAAATCTTCTGCCTTGTAACACTCCTCTCTTGTTGTTCACTTCCAGCGGCACATCGTGCAGAGAAAGGTAAGCTCCCTTTGTTCATTGCATTGGGAGGGGAGGGGGAATCTCAGACTTTACAACAAGGTTCATAGACCCCCAGGGCAGATGTTCCTTAAGAGTCAGTTTGGTTTGTGTGGTGTGGGATCTTACTGAATAGCCTCCTTTTTCTTTTAACATGTGTTTACGTGTTTCTCTTTGCTTTACTTTTAGCGACACTGCAGGGTGAACTCAGTAAGTTGTCTTTTATTCCTAATATAAACCTTGCTGCAAAATTGTCTCCTGTTCGGAGTGTCTGTGTGCAGGGGAGGTCTCATCTCTCTGTGTTTGGTTGCAGAGTGGAGAATCGCCCTACTAAACGCAGGTAAATGCACATTTCCCTAATCGACAGTTACCGTGTAGATAATATATTTTTCTCTTATCATAAACGTTGTTAGAGATTGTTTTCTATTCAGCAAGTCTGTGTTCAGGGGAGTTCTCATTTCTCTCTATTGGCTTGATTTCAGGTTGGGAGAAAGCCCGACAATATGCAGGTAACTGTGCTGTGAAATGTGATCTGTCCCGGGAGCCCCCTGCTCCTTTTCTTTGGAGAAGTGCTGAATAACGAGAGACTATTTCTCCTGGGCTTCACCTTCCCAGGGTGGTACCTGGGTCGTGCCTCACAGACATTATCTCATCTAACCTTAATAGCTGCACTCTGCTCGTCATTTGCACCCAGCCTTCTGCCTGGCCCTGTGTGCCCTGGTGCAGGCGGAGAGAAGGGGCAGCTCCAGCAGGGGTCAGTGAGCCCAGGGGACCTGCACACACCTTGCGGCACCAGTAGCCCAGGGGTCAATGAGCGCTGTGGTATCCTACCGCACAGAGCGGGCAGGGAGGGGGCGCCCAGGCCCGTTACATGGGAACTGTTAGGGGGTCCTGTCCACAAAGCTCAGTAACAGTGGGGAGGCTGAGGGCCATGGTCACTGTGGGAGCAGGGGACCAGCTGGCTCAGGGGGGCAGTGAGGGGAGCTGGGGCCGTTCACTCCCCAGTCACTGATCCCAGCCCAGGCTCACAGGAGGTCACATCATCACTCACATTAACGGCAGCTTCCCCGGCCATCTCCGCAGGGAGGCCCAGGCCTGACCAGGCCGCAGGGATGGATCCTCCCCAGGGAGAGGTTCCAGCAGGGGTCAGGGCTGAGCCACGTCGGCAGGACGGTGGGGGGCTCACACGGTCGCTGTGACGTCCTCGTACCCTCGATACACAGAGCTCCAGCAGCCGGGTGTAACCCCCATTCGTACCCCCAGCTCTGAACTCACTGACGCTGCCCCACGGCCCCCGTTCCTCTCGGGTGGGAGGGGGTGAGTACCAGTCCCAGCCGCTGGTCCCAGGGGCACATCTGGGTATTTGCCAGGTGCGCAGTGCTCTCCGGGCGGAGACACTTTCACACTCACCCAGGAATCGGTGCTGGATGCCCCACTGCCCAGGAGGCCGAGGGCTCTCACTCCTCTGCCCTGGGGTGAAGGGAGGGGCCCTGGGACTGCTGCTCCCTATCCCAGGAATGGGGAGAAGGGGACGTGGACACAGACAATGTCCCCGCGTGCGCTGGGAGGGGCAGACCTGGCTCCACCCTGGGCTTCAGAGCCCAAGCTCCAGCCTGAGCCTGAACATCCACACGGCTATTTTCAGTGCCAGAGAGGGATCCCGCAAGCCCCGTCTCCCCGGCTCTGGGACTCGCTGCCGCGGGCTGTGTAAACAAACCCAAAGTGACTCCAGAGTCTGGGTGTGAAAGTTCCCAGTGTCTGACCCAGGGCCGGTTAATCAGAGCAAGGGGGTGGCTGATGCAGTTGTTAGATGGAGACACCTGGACCTCTCAGATGTGCTCTGAGACATTCTCTGTGACCATTATCCGCGCTGGGAGACGCCCAGGTGCAGCTGCAGAGGGTCTGTGCCGCTTGCAGAGTCCACGGGCTGGAGCCAAGTCTCCATTTGCAGCCTGATTTGTGGTTAGAGTGACCAGACTAGTAGTATAAAATATCGGGACGGGGGCGGAGCAAAAAAAAGGGGGGGGGAGAAAAAAAAAGGGGGGGGCGGAGCAAAAAAAGAGTTTTAAAGGGGCCTGGGGCATTAGCAGGCCCCGGCCCCGCGCGCTGCCCTCCCAGCAGAGCCTCCCGCCCCCCGGCCCGCCACGGGCATATGCGGGGCGCGGTGGGTCCGGGCGGGGGCAGCGCGGAGTTGCCCCCCTGTGTCCACCCCTCCTCAAGCCCCACTCTGCCCCCCGGCTCCTGCCCCTTCCCTCGCCCCCCTGTGCCCATCCCTCCTCTAGCCCCACTTTGCCCCCCGGAACCCGCCCCTTCCCTTGTCCCCTGTGCCCACCCCTCCTCTAGCCCCACTCCGACCCTCTGGCTCCTGCCCCTTCCCAACCCCTTTCCTAACACCTCCGTCTACCCATCTGCTCTGCCTCTCTCCCGCTGGGAATGAGCCGCAGCCACGAGCGGGAGGGAGAGGCGCGGGGCTCCCTGGCAGCAGCAGGGATTCAGCCCACGCCCCTGCGCCGCCCACCTGGCCCCTGCCCACTCCGCGCTGCCCCGCGGGCTGAAGGGCTGGAGCAGCCTCCAGACTGCGCTCCTGGCCCCGGGTGCAGCAGCCCGGGCAGAAGCCCTCTGGCGCGGTGGGGGGGTTCACAGCTGAGCGCCCTGTCTCCCTCCCTTGCCAGCCCCCCTTTGCCCACCTGGTGCCCGGGTGCCGGAGCTGACTCACCAGCTCCAGGATCCAGGCACCGCCGCCACCCCCTCCCTCCCAGGGTTACGCTGCCATGCCGCAAGCCTGGGAGGGAGGAGGAATGCTGCGCGGCTGGGGAAGAGGCGGGGCCAGGGCGGGGATTTGGGGAGGGAGCCAATGGGGGAAGAAGGGTGCGGAGCCGGGGTGGGAGGAGGGGGCGAGCGCCAGAGCGGAGGGCAACATTTCTTTTTTGTCCAGTCCAAGACAAAGAAGCAAATATCGGGACAGTCCCAACAAAATTGGGACATCTGGTCACCCTAGGTGAGATCAGGGGCTGGGGGGGTGGGGCGAGGAATTTTCCTACCAAGGGCAAATTTAACAGCAGTTCTGGAGTGTTTCATAGCTGATGTCCTGAGCCCGGCCTGCCTGTCACTGTGCGTTCCTGGGGATGTTGACAGTCATCACTGCAAGTCCCTGGGATTTTTGGCTCCTAAGTTGCTCAGACAGGTTTGCAGTGGAGCTGTGGGAAATTTGGGTGCAAATACAATTTTTCTGCAAAAAAACTATTTTGGGTCGACAGAAACTATTCCCAAATCCATGTTGAGTTTCCTGAATGGTTTCAATGAACAGAAGGTGCCGCCACTTCCCTTCTAGCCTTTAGCCCAGTGGCTGCGCCCTCAGCTGGGAGCCCCTGGTTCAATCCCCCCCGTGTGTTGTGGGGCAGGAATAGGAAGGTGGGTCTCCCCTCCCCCCTCCAGGTGAGGGCTGGAACCACTGGGCTCCAGGTGTCTGATGTGGGATCCCTCAATCTCTCCTGCTGAAGCCCCACCCCCCTCCCAGTGTCTAAACATGGCCATGGGCCCTGGGCCAGAGCGTGGAAGTGAGAAGGACTCTGCAGGCCAGTGGGTCGGGCCCCACCTGGGAGCCCAGAGCCCAGCTCTCCTGCCCCAGTGACCCTGTAATGACTGACCCATAACCCCAGGGAGGGGAGGGGTGATAGCCCCTGGCACCACAGTGTCTCAGGCATGTCGGTGCTCCAGTGCAAACCGCTAGTGCAGACGCGCTGCGTGGGTGTGAACTGGGACTGGCCCCCGGGGCAACTTCTCCCAGAGGGTGGGGGCAGGAAGTGGGGAAATGCCCCATCCCTCCCCACTGCCCTGGCCCCATTAGTAATGGCCCCTGTTCCCTCCATTACCCAGTTACACCTCCAAGCATCCCCCCTGCCCATCCCCCCACTGTCCTGCCCCACCCAGGAGCCCAGCCCAGATCCACTTCCCCTGGCCTGGGGGAGGGACTGGGCTGGATGAGGGGAGGGGCCGGCTGTGGGGTTTGCCTGGCTGGAAGGTGGGGCCGGCATGGAGAGTCCCAGCTCCACCCCTGGGGCAGGGCTGCCCGGCCAGTGTGTGTGGGGACGGCACCGACCTGCTCTTAGCAACAAACCAACCACACACGGCCCCAAAGCAACAGGGATGCAGGCCGGGCCCCCTTTCCCCCTCTCTGCCCCCTGGCACCTGCCAATCTCCTCATCACCCTCTGGCCCCAGCTCCTGCCCCTCCCTTCCCCTTCCCTCAGCCTCTGTGCCCACCTGGCCCCTGCTTCTGGCTCCACTTTGTCCCACCCCTTCCCTTCCCCTCTGTCTGCTCCCATGGGCCCCTCTCCACCCACTTCGTCACATGTCCCCTGCCCTCCACCTACCTCTGCCCCCTGGAACCCACCCCCCTTCTCACCCTGCCCTCCTGGGCTGACACCTGTCTCCCTTCCAAACACTCTGCACCTGGTGCCCACCCATCACTTCACTCCCCTGCTCCCTGGCCGCTGCTTTCCCCTGTCCCCCTCTGCTCACGAATCCCAGCTCCCCCCACACCCCATCTGCCCCTAGTGCCCACCCCATCTTCCACCCACCTCCTCCTGCGCTTCTCACTCCCCTCCGTGCTTCTGGCACATGCCCCTCTTCGCATCCTCTCTGCCCCCCGGCACCTGCCCTTTCCCCTGCCCCTTCCTTTGCCCCCCTGTGTCCACCCCTCCTCAAGCCCCACTCTGCCCCCTGGCTCCCGCCCTTTCCCTCGCCCCCCTGTGCCCATCCCTCCTCTAGCCCCACTTTGCCCCCCGGCACCCGCCCCTTCCCTTGCCCCCTGTGCCCACCCCTCCTCTAGCCCCACTCCGACCCTCTGGCTCCTGCCCCTTCCCAATCCCTTTCCTAACACCTCCCTCTACCCATCTGCTCTGCCTCTCTCCTTGCCCTTCTCTGCTCCCTGGTGCCAACCCCTCCCCCCCAGCCCTCCTTGTGTCTGCCCCTCTGCTCACCCCCCTCAATCCCCCGTCACCTGCCCTTTCCCCCTGCACCCTCCTGGTGCCTGCCCCTTCCCTCACTGCCACTGCCCCCAGCACCTGCTGCTCCCCTCCCCCCCTTCCACCCTGGTCCCCCCCCACCATCCTCTGCCCCCATCACCCATGACTTCCCCCATTCCCTGCTTCCTGGTGCCTACCCTGCCCTCACATCATCCTGCTCCTAGCACCCACTGCTCCCCTCCCCCTTCCCTCCCTTTGCCTGCCCCGTCCTTTTCCCTTCTGCCCCCAGCACCTGCCCCTCCCCCTGCCCCTCTGGCACCTACCTCTTCTCTTGCCCACTCCTCTACACCCAATACCTCTTCTTGCCCCTTGTTGGCCACAGTGCCAACCCCACTCCACGCCGTACCACTGTCTCCCGGCGCCTGCCCCATGGCTGCCCGTCCAGCTGCTCGCCCCCTCTGCCCCCTGGATTTCATCCCTCCCCTCGTGCCCCTCTAGCCCCATGTCACACACCCCTTCCCTTGCCCTCCCACCCACTGATGACCACCCTTCCCTCACCCTTCATTTGCCCCAGTGCCCGACCCATCCCAGGCCACACCCCTGCCTCCCAGTGCCCACCTCTCCCCTACTCTGTCCTGCCAGTGCCTGCCCCGGCCCCATTCCCCCCTCACCCTCTGGCACAAGCCCCTTCGTCCCCCCCCCGGTGCCTGTCCCTTCCTTTGTACCCCCCCCCGCCACCTTCCCCTTATTTCTCCTCCCATCCGACCTGTCGCCCCCTCTGCCTCCCTGATACCTGCACCCCTCACCCCCCTCCAGTGCCCTGGTGCCAGCCCCTCCCTTCACTCCTCCTCTGCCCCCCTGAGACCCATCTCTACCATTGCCCCCACTCTGCCCCCTGGTGCCCGCCCCTCTCCACTCTCCCTTCCTTGCATCTGCCCCACTGCTTAGCCCCCACACCCTCCTGGTGACTGTGCCTCACCCCCCGTCCTCCTGGCACCAACCCCTCATGCCCCTCTCCCCCTTGATGACTGCCCCTTCTCTCGCTCCCCTTCTGCCCCCTGGGGTCTGCCCCACCCCTTGCCCCCTATGGCCCTCTGGCATCCGCCCTGCCCCTCACCCCTCTCCCTCTCCTTGTCACCTGAGCCTTCTCCTGCCCCTCCTTTTCCCTGGTGCCAGCTCCTCCTAGTACCCCCCTGCCTTCCCAGTGCCTGCCCCATTGGAGCTCCCCCCTGTGCCCCTGGGGTCTGCCCCTGTCTTCTGCCCTGGCACCCACCCCTCCCCCCACCCCCTGCAACCTGCTTTTCCCTTCCCCCATCCCATCCTCCTGGTGCCCCTCTTCCCTTGTCCCCCCCCTTGCCCTTGTGCCTGCCCCTGCCCCTGCCTCCCTTTGCCCCACCCCTTTCCTCTCTAACATCAGCTTGTCCCCTCCCCCCCTCTGCTGCCCTCCCCTTCCCCCTCCCCACTGCCCCCCCCCCCCCGCACAGCGATAAACAGAGAAGCAGGTTAATTTCCCTTTGATCCCAGTGACCGGCCCCTGCCCCCAGCTCTGACTCTGTGACTCTCTCCACAGTGGACGTGACTCTGGATCCCAACATGGCGAATCCCCACCTTGTCCTGTCTGAGGATCGGAAACGTGTGAGATACGGAGACAAACGCCAGGATCTGCCCAACAACCCTGAGAGATTTGATTGTAGTGCCTGTGTCCTGGGCACTGAGGGGTTCGTGGGCGGGCGGCATTACTGGGAGGTGGAGGTGGGAGACAAGCCTGGCTGGGACCTGGGGGTTTGTAGGGAATCTGGGAGCAGGAAGGGTCAGGTCACATACACACCTGGGAATGGATACTGGACCGTGCGGCTGTGGAATGGGAAATACGAGGCCTGCACCTACCACAGGACCCCCCTCCCTGTGAGCGTCAGGCCCTGGCGGGTGGGGATTTTCCTGGACTATGAGGCGGGCGAGGTCTCATTTTACAATGTGACTGACAGGTCCCATCTCTTCACTTTCACCGACACCTTCTCCGGGACACTCCACCCTTGTTTCCATCCTGGTGTCAATGATCTGGGTAAAAACGCGGCTCCCCTGATAATCTGCCCGGTCCCAGCTCAGGCTGGTCCCCTGCGGCACAGACTGGCCCCTCCCAGCGCTGCGGCTCTTTCTGCCCCCCTGTAGTGGGGGCCGGTTACTGCAGGCAACTGGACTTTTTGCGCTGACCGGATACTGCCAGTTTCCCTTTTCAACTGGAGGTTCCAGTCAAAAACCAGACACCCGGCAACCCTTGCCCAGGCTGGGTGAATGGGACCTATGATGTTGCAGTCTATATGATTTTATAAAAATATGCTAATGAGTGAATATAATGTAACTGGAATATGCTTCAAGCAAAAGGTCTCTTGTAAGGTATCATTACAAAGCTTATAATCTGAGTGTGATCATCCTATTGTATAAATGTACCACTCTTGTATCTGAAACTAGAAATATGAAATATAACTCTGAGGGCCTATTGTAGTTATGCAACGTGTGGACCATTAATGGTGGTTTGGAATCTTGATGGCTCCCATCAACCAGGACAATTGACTGTGGATGGCTCTCTTTGCAGGCAGCCTTCCTGTGAGTCAGGCTGGGAGGAATGAAGGTTTGGGGTCTCACAGTGACATGTGATCATGTCACCTGAACTGGAATCCATCTTTAACCTGGTGCTTTTCCAGTGAGGAGGGGTGGGAAGCCAGGGCGACAAAGGATTCCGAGAGGAGAGCCATCATGAGGAATCCCCTAGCTACCACCTGAGCTGGAACAAGGGCTGTACCGGGGAAAGGATTGGGCCCAGACTAGGAAGGTGTCCAGTCTGAGAAAAGAAACTTATTGAAACATCTCTAAGGGTGAGATTTTATCTGTATTCAGTTGTATTACTGTATTAGGCTTAGATTTGCATGTTTTTTATTTTATTTTACTTGGTAATTCACTTTGTTCTGTCTGTCACTACTTGGAACCACTTAAATCCTATTTTCTGTATTTAATAAAATCACTTTTTACT
The DNA here is from genome assembly GCF_011386835.1 of Chrysemys picta bellii. NCBI lineage: Eukaryota > Metazoa > Chordata > Testudines > Emydidae > Chrysemys > Chrysemys picta. The sequence continues at coordinate 72,021,293 of NC_088801.1, read as the reverse complement.
TATTAACCCAGAGTATGTATTAATACCTGGGGGGGGGGGAGCAAACAGCTGTGCATCTCTCTCTATCAGTGTTATAGAGGGCGAACAATTTATGAGCATACCCGGTATAATAGGCTTTATACAGGGTAAAACAGATTTATTTGGGTTTAGACCCCACTGGGAGTTGGGCATCTGCGTGTTAAAGACAGGAACACTTCTGTTAGCTGCTTTCAGTTAAGTCTGCAGCTTTGGGGCACGTGGTTCAGACCTGGGTCTGTGTTGGAGCAGATGGGTGAGTCTGGCTCAATAACACAGGGTGCTGGGGTCCCGAGCTGGTAGGAAAAGCAGGAGCAGAGGTAGTCTTGGCACATCAGTTGGCAGCTCCCAAGGGGGGGTTCTGTGATCCAACCCGTCACAGGACCCACTTGCTGGAAAGAGCCCAGACAGCTTTTCCCCACTCCCCCTGTGTTTGCTCCACCCCGGCACAGGGTGATGCTGGTCAGAAATACTGCCAGACAGCGAGTGGGTTTTGCTGCCCTCACCTTTCCCCGTCCCCTGCCCCAGGGGTAGCAGATGGTGACAGATGGGGAAAGGTGAGGCTTTGTCAGCCTTTGTCAGGTTTAGAGGCCTGGTCCAAAGTTTGTTCAGTTGGGGCTGCAGTGACTGCTTCGGGCCTAATTGAGGGTCCTCCCAAGGCTTGCTTTTTTCGAGCGACCGGGGAGTAGGAGCGGTGCCGGGGTGGACACCTTTGGAGCCTGGGAGATCGTCAGTCCCGAGGCAGGCATGGGATCTTTTGTGATGCCGTGGCCGGTACCGTTGGGGGAGCACTGCGCACTGAGGCGCTTGGTCCCTTGTCTTGGGAGGGACGCAATGCGGACTCCATGAGGAGTTGCTTGAGGCGGATTGCCCTCTCTTTTCTTGTTTGGGGCTTGAACGCTTTGCAGATCTTACGCTTGTCAGCCTGATGGCCCTCCCCGAGACACCTAAGGCAGGAGTCGTGGGGATCGCCCGTGGGCATGGGCTTGTTACAAGAACTGCAGGGTTTGAAGCCCTGGGAAGGCCCCTGAGCCCCGCAGGGCAGTCATTGAAGGGCGGAACTGCCCCCAACTACTAAACTACACTTAATACTAAGATAACTATCAACAATTAACTAACACAGGTAACTATTCAGATAAGAGAAGCTAGGGATTAGTGGAGCACTTGATAACAAGAGACCACTGTTCCAATAACCGTCACAGGCGGTAAGAAGGAACTGAAGGGGGGTCGGGACGGCAAGGTCTTATATAGAGCGCCATATAGGTGCCACTCCAGGGAGCTCCCCAGCCGGCCCAACGGGTAGCTGCTAGGGAAAAAGTTTCCAACATCAGTGCACGTGGCGCACGCACACACCTAACTGGAATAGATATGAGCAAGCACTTGAAGGAGAACCATAGTAATTACACGTAATTCTGTGAGAAACAGGGAAAGGAACGCAGATATTTCTGAAGGAAATCTCAGGGGAAATTATCTATTTTTAGATTAACATTTCCCTGTGTTAAAAACTGGGAAAAACACACCGCTTCAGCAACCCATGTGACCTAGACACCAGCAGACTGGATAAAACCACAAATGAATCCATCACAAGGTAATTTTAGGGTATTTATTTTCAAATAATGAAGGTACGTTTGGGGGACAAATACATTTTCAAAACTGAATTATTACATTGAAAATGTTCATACCGCATCACGTTTAAAACCAAAAGTAGTCCTAGCGATGCCATGCGACGTGCCTCCCCTCATACTCTGCTCAGGCAGCTCTTCAAGAAATTAGGTTCAATTGCTAATTTCAAGCAACTAGACCAATCAGTCACTATTTTTACAGAGCAGTCAAGAAGATGGTGGACAGAGAACCCAGAAAAGATGAACCCATGAAAAGATGGGGATTGCCTTACCAATTTTAACGAGACAATTCAATTAAAGTGAGCTATTATCAGCAGGAGGAAAATCACTTTTGTAATGGAACCCAGAGGAAATGTGATGAATTTCCTGGAGCAACTTTATTTTCTTTGTACTCTAAACCTCACATGACAACAAAAATATCACCCTTTCGACGGATTTATGGCTGAGAAGAAAGGTTTTCCAATAAAGCTTCACCAAATTTCATGTTTTGTGCCATTAAGTGCCAGCATCTTTAATACAATTAAGTTAATTTGGGATGATTCAGTAAAGGAATACACCCCCTTCTCTATTTTTTTTTTACCAAATGTGACAATGCGGTTCTGGCGGAACCCAACTGCGAGTGCCAACTCAGGACAAATTGCTCAAATAGGGCAGTTACAGCCCAAGGCTGGGGTTTTTTCCACCTCTAAGGCAAACCAAACCAGCCAGACTAAGAGGACTTCGGTCTCACCCCACTGGCTAACCGCAAGTCTCACAAGCAATCTCCTTAGACACTCCAGTTTCCCAGTATTACCACCAGTGCCACTCGTTATGGGGACAAATGGTTATGAAAACCAATACCCCAGTAAAAGAAAAAGGTTCTCCTGATCCCAAAGGACCAAGCCCCAGACCCAGGTCAATATACAAATCAGATCTTACCCACAAATCACGCTGTTGCCAATCCTTCAGAATCTAAAATCTAAAGGTTTATTCATAAAAGGAAAAAGATAGAGATGAGAGTTAGAATTGGTTAAAAGGAATCAATGACATACAGTAATGGCAAAGTTCTTGGTTCAGGCTTGCAGCAGCGATGGAATAAACTGCAGGTTCAAATCAAGTCTCTGGAATACATCCCCCGCTGGGATGGGTCCTCAGTCCTTTGTTCAAAGCTTCAGCTTGTAGCAAAGTTCCTCCAGAGGTATGAAGCAGGATTGAAGACAAGATGGAGATGAGGCATCAGCCTTATATAGTCTTTTCCAGGTGTAAGCACACCTCTTTGTTCTTACTGTGGAAAATTACAGCAAAATGGAGTCTGGAGTCACATGGGCAAGTTCCTGCATACTTTGCTTTGTCTCAAGGCATATTTGCCTTCTCTCAATGGGTCCATTGTATAGCTGATGGTCCTTAATGGGCCATCAAGCAGGCTAGGCAGAGCTAACACCAGTTTGTCTGGGATGTCACCCAGCAGCATAGCATAAGTTTGAAATACAGACAGTATAGAGCCAATATTTATAACTTCAACTACAAAATTGATACACACATATAGACAGCATAATCATAACCAGTAAACCATAACCTTGTCTTAGACACCCCATTTGACCCCCTTTATACAAGATTTGCGTGCCACTACAGGACCTTGGTTGCAACAATGATCTATATGGTCCCAGATTATATCAATAATGTCACACCAAACTACATTTGTTGCGTCCTTAGAACCAAGAACATGAAGATCCCGGCAGTCCATTGAAGTCAACAGTGGACACTGACAGTACATTGCCTGCAAATAATATTTCTAAAGAAAAATAAACTAAAAAAAAAGATATTGTAGAAGTGATTTCTTTATATTGGAAGATAGCATTTGAGGTTTGGGACCATGTTTTGTTAACTGATGTCAGAACAAGAAAAGAAGGGTCATGTCTTGATTACCGATTATATGTAGCTAGAAAGTTAAAAATCACATGAATTAATGCTGACAGAAGTTCAAAGACTATTTTATAATCTTGTATGCGTTAACTGAAATATATTGTTTAATTAATTCTGTCATTTTTTCACCCATTAATTTTCAAAGATGTAGCGCAGGAGGTGGGTGTATGTGCCCGGCCTTCTAGAGAGAACCAGTCAAGACAAGAAAGAAAGAAAGAAAGAAAGAAAGAAAGAAAGAAAGAAAGAAAGAAAGAAATTGCACACGTGTGTAGTTATGATGTTTATGACACATGTACATTGTAACTGAACAACCCTGTCTGATAGTTTCTAATAATTATTTTATTAGGATAAATATTTTGGATTTCCTGAAATGACACTGTTGAAATACAAATGATTCTATGTCGAGAAGTTAAACTTCAATATAGATTTGAGGGAAGAATAAATAAATGTAAATAATTCCATTTCTAGAAATATGTTCAGATGCTTGTTTTTGAAATACTGTTGAAATGTAAATGTAAATGTTCTTATATTAACACCCTGTTACAGTAATAACATTTTCTAAATTAGAATAATCTTTTTCATTCATATTTTACATTGAGATTTCACAGGGGTAGGAAATTCTGACAGGAGTGAATGATCCCGGTCTGTCACCATCCTCAAGCCAGTCCTGCACCACAGTCTTGCGCCACAAGGGCCCCTACAAGTGGAGGAGGTTACATTGCCTTCTACTCCAGACACCTTCAAGGCCACCAGAGGGCTCATCGAAATGACGGCACCGGTGTCGACGATTCAAGCGCTGGCTCCGGCCAAAGTCCCGGTACCGTCTGGGGGTAAACCAGCGATGTTTGGATTGTCAGCTCCCAGACCAGCATCTCCATGCCACTCTGAGTCCCGGCGTCATTTGGAGTCCTGGCACCGCTCCACATACTGGGCTGACTCACGACACCGGTTAGACTGATGGCGCTGGTCCCACGGCCCCGACCTTGGGAGCCGCTCACGCTCGAGGTCGCCGTCGACTGCCAGAACATGGTCCCACTCGAGATCCAGATCGTGCTCGGCAACCTCGCGTCACCATTTGGATCGTCGTCGTTTAGGGCACCGATCCCTGCACCAGCTGTCGCCACAGCACCGACCCACGACTTGTCACCGATCCTCTTCATGGCACCGCTCCCTGACGCGGCACCATGTTCCATCGTGGCACCGCTCCCTGGTGCGGCACCAGTCTCCATCGCGGCACTGGTCACCGGCACGGCACCAGTCTCCATCGCGGCACTGCTCCCTGGTGCAACATCAGTCTCCATTGCAGCACCGCTCTTCAACACGGCACCGGTTGCGGTCAGCATTATGACACTGATCACCGTACGATCCTTGTCTGTCAAGGGACTCGGTGTCCCCCACGCTCCATTCGCGCACCGCTCCCCCTTGGCCATCACACTCCCAATCCCCTTCCAGTAGATCGGGGAGAGCTTCAGGGGCTTCAGACATTCCCCAGACATTCATCAGGCCCAGGGCGCCCCTTCCATTGCCCATGCATCGAAATGATCAGGCGCCCTCAGCCGCCCTCCTCCAGACCCGGAGCAACCCGTGGAGTCAGCCCCTGTGGTAGAGACTACACCAGGAAGATCTAGCCACAGCAGACCAAGGGGCCACTTCCGATCTGGCTTTCTCGGTGGTGTCATCCTCGTCTTCCCCTGACAAGACCGATGTCCACATCTGCCCCACCCCCAATGTACTTTAGAGTACTTAGGTGCATAGCCCTAAATATGAACCTCCAAGTTGAGGAGGTTGTGGAGGAGGAAGATCCTATGGTGGATATCTCAGACCCAGAAAGGCCTTCCAGGATGGCCCTCCCCATGAACAAAACCATCCAAACCAATGCCAAAGCTCTCTGGCAAACTCCGGCCTCCATCCCCCCCATAGCCAAAGGGGTGGAAAGAAAGTACTTTGTCCCCACCAGGGGATACGAATACCTTTTTACCCACCCCGCCCCATGTTCACTTGTGGTAGACACGGTGAACGCAAAAGAGAGGCAGGGCCTACAAGGGCCCGCCCCCGAATCAAAGGACGCCAAGTGGCTGGACCTTTTCGGAAGAAAAGTTTATTCTACTGGTGGCCTTTCGTTACGGATCGTGAACCAGCTTGCGACCCTCAGTAGATACAACTTCAACTCGTGGTCTGCGGCCCTCCCGTTCCAAGACCTTCTCCCAGCGGAGGCTCATACAGAACTGGGGGCTAATGCTGAGGAGGGCAAGTTGGTAGCTCGAACCTTCCTCCAGGGTTCCCTCGATACTGCGGACGCGGCTGCGCGCACTCTGGCATCGCCATGCGTCGAAACACCTGGTCCAGTCATCGGGACTTTCGCCTGAGGTGCAGCACACCATCCAGGATCTCCCCTTTGATGGCCAGGGCCTGTTTGCAGAGCAAACCGATTCCCGCCTGCATACCCTGAAGGACACAAGAAACACTATTAAATCCTTGGGCATGCATACCCCGGCTAACTAAAGGAAGCCATTTAAGCCCCAGACCACCCAACAATGCCCCTTCCCACCTAGACCCAGGCAGGACTTCTCCCGTTGGAGATGCAGGTACCCTCGGTGTAGACCATCACGTGTCCCTCCCAGGCAGGGTCAAGGGCAATCCAAGCCACCTTCGGGCCCTAAGCACCCCTTTTGAAGGTACGCTCAAGGACTTACTACCAGGTCACATCCCGGACAGTTATCCCTTTCTAAACTGTCTATCCCGTTTCTACCATGCCTGGTCCCTTATTACATTGGACCATTAGGTCCTTCGCACGGTACAGCGGGATTGTGGCGACGACAGAGGAAAGGAAACAGAACGCCAGGTCTGTGGTAGCCAGAAAGCCTTAAAGCTTCAAGCCGAAAAGCCTCCCAGGAAAACTTTCCTGGGGTTTTTATTCTTTCTACCTCTCTGCTTACAACACTTCTTACTGGTTACATTCTTGCGCATAGGGAAAGCATACAGTGTACAACAACATGAGATAGCAAACCCATATCTTGTGCACGTGAAAGCCAGCTGCGAGGGAGACAAACAGGCCAGCCAAGAAGTTTCCCAAATCATAGACGCTGGGACGAAGGTCACGCCTGCCTCGTTGCCATGGGAGCAGTTTGCCGCACCCGTGGGCTGGCGATTCGGGAGCTATGCGTCCCTACACGGGATATTCTATCCATTTCCGTTCCACACCACCCTCCCACCCCCCTTCCCTGTCTCTCTTCAGGGACCCTTCTCACGAGCAACTCCTCATCCAGGAGGTTCAGTCCCTCCTTGCCCTAGGGGCAGTGGAGGAAGTGCCTCGAGAGCTCAGGGGCAAGGGGTTCTACTCCCGCTACTTCCTCGCCCCCAAGACAAAAGGAGACCTAGGCCCATCCTGGACCTCAGGGAGCTCAACAAGCACATTGTCAACCTGAAGTTCTGCATGGTCTCCTTGGCCACAGTTATCCCCCCACTGGATCCGAGAGACTGGTACGTTGCCCTCGATATGAAAGACGTGTACTTTCACATTTCAATTACCCCGCCCCACAGACGCTCTCTCAGTTTCATGGTGAACAAGATGCATTATCAGTTCACAGCCTTACCATTCGGCTTGTGCACAGCCCCCCACATCTTCACCAAGTGCATGGTGGTCGTGGCAGCTTTCCTTTGCTGATGTCACATGCACGTCTTCCCGTACTTTGACTACTGGCTTATACGGGGCCGGTCTCACCAACAAGTCCAGTCTCAAGTGCAATTGGTCATGGACATATTCAGTCGCTTGGGCATCATGCTGAATGTCAGCAAATCTGTCCTCTCCCCTACCCAGACAATAGAGTTCATCGGGGCAGTCCTGGATGCAAACCAAGCGCGGGCTTTCCTCCCGGAGGCCCGGCACCTGGCTCTAGCAAACATAATCACCAACCTCTGCAGGTTTCCCACCACCACAGCGAGGCAGTGTCTCAGGTTGCTGGGTCACATGGCATCCTGCACCTAGGTGCTGCAACACACCAGGCTAAGACTCAGGCCTCTCCAGACGTGGCTAGCATTGGTATATCGACCAGGCCGTGACAATCTAGATATGGTGCTCACAGTTCCAAGACACACACTTGACTCCCTACGTTGGTGGCTGCATCCCCATATGGTGGGTGCCAGGGTCCCGTTCCATCCCCTTCAACCCACCCTGACCCTGGTTACAGATGCATCTGCCCTGACAACACAGGGTTTATGGCACGAAAACGAGCTGTCCCTGCACATCAATACCAAGGAGCTCAGGGCGATTTGCCTTGCGTGCCAAGCGTTCCTTCCCCACTTACAAGACCATTGTGTAGCAGTCCTAACAGACAACACCACAGCCATGTCCTATCTGAACAAACAGGGCGGAGCCTGGTCATCACCGCTCTGCCAAGAAGCCCTTCTTCTGTGGGAATTCTGTTTAGCCCACTCCATCACCCTTCAAGCCTCATACCTGCCAGGTGTCCAGAACGTCCTGGCGGACAGCTTGAGCAGGCATTTCCTCACGCATGAACGGTCGATTCGCCCGGACATCATTCACTCTGTTTTCCGCATCTGGGGGTTTCCCCGAATCGACTTGTTCACTTCGCAGACCAACAAGAAGTTCCCAGCCTTCTGCTCCTTCTGGGGTCATAGCCTGGGCTCAATCACAGATGCCTTCCTGATCACGTGGTCGGACCAACTACTTTATGCCTTCTTGCCATTCCCACTGGTCCACAAGGTGCTCCTCAAGGTCCCCCGGGACAAGGCGAACGTCATACTGGTGGCCCCTGCCTGGCCGCGCCAGTGTTGGTACCCTATCCTGCTGGACCTGTCAATTTGGGCTCCCCTACATCTACCTCTCAGCCCTGACCTCATCTCGCAGAACCATGGTCGTCTCCTACACCCGGACCTTCAGTTGCTCCACATCATGGTCTGGAGGATCCGTGGTTGAATCAGGCTGAGCATGCCTGTTCGGTCTCAGTAAGGCAGGTGCTCCTGCAAAGTCACAAGCCTTCGACTAGACTTACTTACGAAGCTAAATGGAAAAGGTTTTCCTGTTGGTGCACTCAGTGGCAGGTGCCTCACTCCAGGCTTCAATCCCATGCATCCTGGACTACCTGATGCTCTTGAAGGACCAGCACCTAGCTTTTGGATCCCTTAAGGTTCACCTCGCAGCCATTTCTGCATTCCACCCAGGAGCGGCTGGGTGCTTGGTGTTTGCACACCCAGTCATGTGGCGTTTCCTCAAAGCCTTGGAAAAAATCCATCCTCCAATGAAGCCGCCTGTGCCTGCAAGTTTTTTTGTTGAAGAATTGCCACTTTTAAGTCTGTTATTGAGTGTCCAGGGAGATTGAAGTGCTCTCCTACTGGTTTTTGAATGTTATAATTCTTGACGTCTGATTTGTGTCCATTTATTCTTTTGTGTAGAGACTCTGCGGTTTGGCCAATGTACATGGCAGAGGGGCGTTGCTGGCACATGATGGCATATATCACATTGGTAGATGTGCAGGTGAACGAGCCCCTGATGGTGTGGCTGATGTGGTTAGGTCCTATGATGGTGTCCCTTGAATAGATATGAGGACAAAGTTGGCAACAGGGTTTGTTGCAGGGATAGGTTCCTGGGTTCGTGTTTTTTGTTGTGTGGTGTGTAGTTGCTGGTGAGTATTTGCTTCAGGTTGGGGGGCTGTCTGTAAGCGAGGACTGGCCTGTCTCCCAAGGTCTGTGAGAGTGAGGGATCATCCTTCAGGATAGGTTGCAGATCCTTGTTGATGCGCTGGAGAGGTTTTAGTTGGGGGCTGGTGGCATTCTGTTACTTTCTTTGTTGGGCCTGTCCTGTAGTAGGTGACTTCTGGGTACCCTTCTGGCTCTGTCAATCTGTTTCTTCACTTCAGCAGGTAGGTATTGTAGTTTTAAGAATGCTTGATAGAGTTTCTGTAGGTGTTTGTCTCTGTCTGAGGGATTGGCGCAAATGCGGTTGTATCTTAGAGCTTGGCTGTAGACAACGGATCGTGTGATGTGGTCTGGATGAAAGCTGGAGGCATGTAGGTAAGTATAGCGGTCAGTAGGTTTCCGGTATTGGGTGGTGTTTATGTGACCATCGCTTATTTGCAGTGTAGTGTCCAGGAAGTGGATCTCTGGTGTGGACTGGTCCAGGCTGAGGTTGATGGTGGGATGGAAATTGTTGAAATCCTGGTGGAATTCCTCAAGGACTTCTTTTCCATGGGTCCAGATGGACCTAAATTTAGTCTCTAAGGTGCCACAAGGACTCCTCGTTGTTTTTGCTGATACAGACTAACACGGCTACCACTCTGAAATGTGTCTTTAAGTATACATTGCATTCTGACACTGATCTTGGCCACCTCGATCTCTTTGTCTTAATGACCAAATGACATACAAAACAGGACAAAAAAACCAAAAGAGGTTTAATTTTCCTTTACACTAAACCCCCTTTACACCATTTTGGTGGTGGTACAATGCTTTGAAGTGGGTGCAGGTGTAATTTACTCCCACTTAAAGTCCCCAATATACTGCCAGAGCAGTGTGAAGGGGTCATAGCATGTCTAGTTTATGATCCATGCTAACAGCCAGATCCATTTCTGCAGTACTCCTGCCTAGGCGGTTATTTCCCACTATGTATTTATGCAACTGATTATTCCTTCCTAAGTGTAGTACTTTGCATTTGTCCTTACTGAATTTCATTGCATTTATTTCAGACCATTTTACCAGTTTGTCAAGATCATTTTGAATTCTAATCCTGTCTTCTAAAGTGATACCTCCCAGCTTGGTATCATCCGCAGACTTATAAGTGTATTCTCCATGCCATTATACAAATCATTTATGAAGATATTGAGTAGACCTGGACAGATTCCTGTGGGACCCCACTTAATATCCCCTTCCAGCTTGACTGTGAAGCGTTGATAATGGCTCTTTGAGTATGCTTTTCCAACCAGTTATGCACCCACCTTATAGTAGGTTCATCTAAGTGATAGTTCCCTAGTTTGTTTATGAGCAGGTCATGTGAGATGGTATCAAAAGCCTTAGGCTAAAGTCGAGTTATATTACAAGGCTTGTTATCCTGTCGAAGGATATTAAGTTGTTTTAACATGATTTGTTCTTTGACTAATCCATGTTGACTGTTATTTATCACCTATCTTCTAGGTGCTTACAAATTGATTTTTTGATTATTTGCTCCATTATCTTTCCCGGTAACAAAATTAAGCTGATTGGTCTGACTGGTCAGACTAATTCTTTAATTTGTCAGGGTCATTTTGAATTCTAATCCTGTCCTCCAAAGTGCTTCTGTCCCTCTCAGCTTGGTGTCATTCTCAGATTTTATAAGCATGCTTTCCACTCCATTATCCAAGTCAGTAATGAAAATATTGACTAATACTGGACCCAGGAGTGACCCCTGTGGGATCCCACTAGCTATGCTCTGGTTTCACAGTGAACCCTTAAGAACTACTCTCTGAGTTCAGTCTTTCAATCAGCTGTGCACCCATGTTATATTATTTCATCTACACCACATTTCCCTAGTTTGCTTATGAGAATGTCACATGGGACTGTCTCAGAAGCCTTACTAAAATAACCATATATCACATCTACTGCTTCCTTCCTATCTGCTAGGCTTGTAACCCTGTCAAAGAAGGAAATTAGGTTGGTTGGCATGGTTTGTTCTTGAAAAATCCATGCTGGCTATTCCTTAGAACCCCATGATTAAAAAAAAATAAATTAAATTGATGGAGATATCCCATCTCCTAGAACTGGAAGGGACCTTGAAAGGTCATTGAGTCCAGCCCCCTGCCTTCACTAGCAGGACCAAGTACTGATTTTGCCCCAGATTTCTAAGTGGCCCCCTCAAGGATTGAACTCACAACCCTGAGTTTAGCAGCCCAATGCTCAAACCACTGAGCTATCCCTCTCCCCACCCCCTGATCATTTAGGTGCTTACAAATTGACCATTTAATATTGATGGTTCGAGTATCTTTCCAGGTATGGAAATTAGGCTGACTGGTCTATAGTTCCCCAGGTTGTCTTCTTCCCCAAGAAGAAGGATACCAGGAGCGTGTAATGGAATTGAACCAAGTAGCTATTTATTAATAACCTCATTAAACTATTTCTTTTAGTGAATTCCCTTCTGGCATTTACAATGCCTGGGTCCTCATCTTGCAATAACCTCTGCTCAGGTGGACCGCAATGCAGAACTCCCATGACTCTACTGGGTCTCCATACAGTCACACTGCTCTGTCCATGTAGTGAACCCTTGGAGGATGGGGACCTTAGATCTCTCCCGGCCCGGAAGACTTGGACAACTGGGAAAGTGACAAGATTATCAAAATCCTGAAATCAAAAAATGGGAGGAAGTGTTGTCTAGTGGACTCGGCACAGGACTGCGACTCAGGAGATGTGTGTTTGGGTCAGCCACATACTTTCTTTGTGCTTACTTGGGAGAGATTTCCAAAGGCACAGAGGACAGTTAGGCACCGAATGCCCCTTGAAAGTCACTGGGAGTTGGGTACATAACTGATTCAGGCCTTTGCAAATATCCCCCCTTAGCCTCTCCATTCTCAGTTCCCCATCTGTGCAATGAGGATAATACTTTCCTACCTCACAGGGGTGTTGTGAATATAAAATCTATTGATGACCGTGAGGCGCTCAGATAGAGCCCTGCATGGATACAAAATTTGTATCCACATCCAATCCACAATCTGCAAACATGGAATGCAGATATCGGCAGATTTGCAGGGCTCTACACTCGGGTACTACGGTGATAAGGGCCGCCTAAGTGCCTAGATAGGTATCGGCTGCCATACAAATGAAACCTGGTTAACGAAGTGGGGGAGTGATTGTTATTCAGACTGTTTAACTCAGCCTGACACATAGCTGGAAGGAAAGACCTTGATTCAACACCCACGTAAATCGATTAGTGGCTGCAAGAGCTGACACCCCAGTTCTTATGGCCCTGCAAGGGCATGTGCAAGTCATGATTTGATATTCCTAAAGTAACAAGAAAAAAGCAGCCCCTCACCCCCCAACTGCATTTAAAAAAAAAAAAAAAAAACATGGTCCCCTCCCACCTCCTTTGCAGTCATCTTTAACAGCATATGTATTTTTAGTGTGAATCTAGTGCATGCAGGTTAAGGCTGCTATAGTTTTCTTTGGGATTGTCTGTAGAAGACTCTTAAGGAAGTGCCCCGTCACCCTCAACAAGCTCCTCCTTGCCTATCAAACATAAGCTACTTGTCTTCACTTTCAAGGCCTATCCTCACCCTATCATTTCTCATTCATCACAAATGTCAACTCCTACCTTCATTCATCCTATGATATTCATCGCTGTGACATTCCCCAGGGTACAATCTGGACTGATGGACAGCGATGTCCCCTCAATTCTACAACCTGGGGTGCCATTTATACTGCTTTGCTGTGAGAACAACCACTCCTGGCCTTCTCACACCCAGCCTCTAGCATGTAAATTATTCTAGCTGAGTTATAGGAGTGCTTTTAACCAGCCACTCCTGAATTATATTTCAGAGTGACACCAGAAAATTCCCAGTCCTAAATTTGTCCTCAGAAATATGCTGCTTGTACTGCCCAGTATCTTCCTGAACAAGCTCATAGAAAGTCCATCATTTCATTAATAGAAAACAATATGCACATACCTTGGTATCTCAAATGGAGCTTCCCACATACTTGAAACACACACATGTTTAGATAAAATAATGTTAATAACTACAGAAAGAAATATTTTAAGTGATTACAAGTAATGAGACATAAAAAATCAGAATTGGTTACAAATAAATAAAAGATAAAACACGAACAAATACCTAACTTAACAAGCAAAGTGAATTCAAAACAAAAGTCTCTCACCACATGTTCTTTTGCATTGTTGGACCCCTCCCCCAATCCAATGTTCCGTTCCTTTTCTTGTTCATTAGTCATGGGTGTCATGGGTAGAGAGAAAGAGAGGCGAGGGGTGATTTGGGGCCTCTGTTCCTCATTTTTATGCCTCTTCCTCCTCTGAGAATCATCTCCAGTTGGGGTTCTGGTGGCAGCCAGCCTGTTTGCATGGGAATCTCCAGCTGTTCCACTGCCGAGATGTAAATTTCTTGCTCACACCCTTCTTCCTGCCACAAAATGGACACTTACCCAGGCGATAGTCCATTTGATTATGCTGATACCTGGCTGAGGCATCAGTTTGCCTTTTGTCTCTGAGGAACTGGTTTGTGCCTGCTTTTCTAAACTTGGAGCATGTCTCAGTAAAGTCATACAGTAGAATCTTTATAACTTTACATACAATGTTGCCATACATATTTGCCAGGACAATAATGTTCAGCAAATTATGAGCTTTCAAATGATACCTCAGAAGGCATACTTTGTACAAAGTTTACAATAGGCTGGTAAAAATTAAGGGTACAGACTGTCACAATTGCCCACTTGTTAAGTTTTTAAACAAGCCCCTTTGTGCTTTCTCCCATAGTGCCCTTAAGCTTGGGAGGTTCTCCCTCTAAACATGTGCAAAATTAACTTATTGTCCTACTCCACAGCCCTTCTTAAAATTCTCCTTTTCCATTATGTCTATTAAACACTTGACAACAGTTAGGCTGAGACCACTGCCTGTCATGCTAACTAGTGGTGTCTCATTGTTACCCTGTACTCCCCCATCTCTCTCTATCCATCTGTTGTCTCTTATCCTACACCTAGGCCTGGTCTACACAAGAAACTTACATCAGCACAGCTACATCCACACCCCAAGAGACATAGCTTTGCCTGTGACGGGTTGGATCACAGAACCCCCCTTGGAAGCTGCCACCTGATGTGCCAAGACTACTTCTGCCCCTGCCTTCCTGCCCCGTCAGCTTAGGATTTCAGTGCCCTGCCTGGTTTGAGCCAGACTTGCTAGCCTGCTGCAAACCCAGACCCAGGTCTGAATCATGTCCCCTAACAGCTGTAGGCTTACCTGAAAGCAGCTAACAGAAATGTTCTTGTCTTTAACACTCTGATGCCCAACTCCCAGTGGGGTCTAACCCAAATAAATCCGTTTTACCCTGTATAAGTTTATTCGCCCTCTATAACACTGATAGAGAGATATGCACAGCTGTTCCCCCGCCCCCCGGCCAGGTATTAACAGATACTCTGAGTTAATTAATAAGTAAAAAGTGATTTTATTAAATACAGAAAGTAGGATTTAAGTGGTTCCAAGTAGTAACAGAAAAAGTAAGTCACCAAGCAAAATAAAATAAAACATGCAAATCTATGTCTAATCAAACTGAATACAGATAATCTCACCAGTTCCAGAATGCTCCCTTTTACAGACTAACCTCCTTTTAGTCTGGGTCCAGCAATCACTCACACCCCTTGCAGTCACTGTCCTTTGTTCCAGTTTCTTTCAGGTATCCTTGGGGGTGGAGAGGCTCTCTCTTTAGCCAGCTGAAGACAAAATGGAGGGGTCTCCCACGGGCTTAAATAGACTTTCTCTTGTGAGTGGAGACCACCTCCCCTCTCCTATGTAAAGTCCAGCTCCCAGATGGAGTTTTGGAGTCACCTGGGCAAGTCACATGTCCATGCACGACTGAGTTCCTTACCAGCCCGGCCACATTCCTGGGAAAGCCCAGATGTGTATTGGTGTCTACAAGTTCATTGTTGGCTTAAGTGTTTCCTGATTGGGCACTTACTGAGAATAGTCTTTTCTCAGGAAGCTGACCAACTGCTTCACTACAGCCTACTTAGAATCAAACAAGTATGCAGCCAATATTCATAACTTTGAATACAAAAATGATACATGCATACAAATCGGATTAATAGATTCAGTAGATCATAACCTTTACAGAGATATGTTACATGGCATATGTAGTATAAAACACATTCTAGTTATGTTATATATATACATTCATATGCATATTTCCATAAAGCCTTATTGGAGGTACTGTCACAATGCCAACCTAACCGCCGGTGTAGACTGTGCTAGGTCTAGCTAGACCTAGCTACCACCTCTTGGGGAGGTGGATTACCTATGCTGATGGAGAAGCCCTGCAGTCGGTGTAGGTAGTGTCTACACTGAAGCACTACAGTGGTGCTTCTTCGGATGCATATAGAGTGAAACATATATTGAGGAGATATATATACACACATACAGAGAGCACGAACAGGTGGGAGTTGTCTTACCAACTCTGAGAGGCCAATTAAGTAAGAGAAAAAAACTTTTGAAGTGATAATCAAGCTAGCCCAGTAAAGACAGTTTGATAAGAAGTGTGAGAGTACTTACAAGGAGAGATAGATTCAACGTTTGTAATGGCTCAACCATTCCCAGTCCTTATACAATCCTGAGTTGATTGTATCTAGTTTGCATATCAATTCCAGCTCAGCAGTCTCTCGTTGGAGTCTGTTTTTGAAGTTTTTCTGTTGTAAAATAGCCACCCGGAGGTCTGTCATAGAATGACCAGACAAGTTAAAGTGTTCTCCCACTGGTTTTTGAGTATTATGATTCCTGATGTCAGATTTGTGTCCATTAATTCTTTTGCGTAGAGACTGTCCGGTTTGGCCAATGTACATGGCAGAGGGGCATTGCTGGCACATGATGGCATATATCTGTGATCCGAAGAAGTGGGCTGTAGTCCACGAAAGCTTATGCTCTAATAAATTTGTTAGTCTCTAAGGTGCCTCAAGTACTCTTTTTTCAGGAATTCAGTCTCTCAGGGTTCTTGCCTTCGGTAGCCAACTACCAACATTTTGATTTATTGGAAGGGAGATATTTAAACAAAAGGACATTACCACTGGAATGAATTCAGGGGAGAAAATTCTCTCTAAGTGGAGACTGAATTCATTTCTGAAGTGAATGGAGCCCCAGCATTAAAACCCTCCTCAAGCTTTGATCCCATCCCAGGCGATAACTACTTAAAATGTGCAACTTTAAGGGGGAGGGGGCTGAGATTTTCAAAACTGTCTAGAGCAGTGGTTCCCAAACTGGGGTTCGTGAACCCCTGGGAGTTCACAAAATGTTATAGGGGGTTCTCGGGAAAAAGTTTCCTAATGGCGGCCAGAGCTGTCCCTAGGAACCCCGAGCAGCCTGGGGCTAGCAGCCCGGAGCGCATGGACTTCCAAGAGCTAAGCAGATCAAAGAAAGCATCTCTATCACATTGAGGTGATTTAAACTTCAAGACTCCTTATAAGAAATGGAAAGGGAGGTGGAAAGTTTTTGCTGTTTTTAAAATTAAATAGGCAGCTAGTATTGTTTTTTAAATTATTATGAAGAACAAGTTTAAGCTTTGTTGTAACGTGTGTTGTTTGCATGGACTGCTCAAGACCTGACTGCTTGTGTAGGAGGAATTCTTTGAGTTGGCTGCTTAAATACCTTCATGCTGTTTCACATCTGATACTCCTTGATGAAACATAGGCGCCTTGATACAAGCTACGAAAGTGAGATCTGGGAAGTGTTTTGCCATTTTCATAATATAATAAAAATACTGTAATGATAAATAATAAATATTGTGTAATAAGCATGTCATAAAAACAAATTTTATATTTCCACGATCACTACTTTTATAATTTATACTCAGGTAAAGGAGAAAATCTCTGGAAATATTCATTTTTAGGAGGGGGTTCGCGAGACTTGACATTTTAGTGAAAGGGGTTCACAGGTTGTTAAAGTTCGGGAACCACTGGTCTAGAGGATGTGCAGCTCCCATTGATTTAATGGAATTTGGGCATCTCAGGTGGCTCTGATACTCTTGGCCTTTGTTTTCTCCCGGTTTTCATGGTTTTTGAACCTACTCTTCAGTACAGTCAAAGGGAGGCGCGATATGCTCCATGGCCTTGGCTAAGTCAGTTACACTTTGGCCCTTTGCTTCTGGATCATGGCAATGATAATGCGTAGAGCTCATGGGGGCATTGGGAGGCTTAAAGGATTTTAGGACTTTCAAGACTATATAGCTGGAATGAGGGGAATTCCCCTTTGTGAGGTGGAGGACCACAAAGTGTGGGCTATTTTCCACCAGTACTGCCAACTTACTGTCGAGAAGACAGAATAAAACTAGCCAGCCTGGTGGACATGATATACCTTGACTTTAGCAATGCTTTTGATACGGTCTCCCACAGTATTCTTCCCAGCAACTTAAAGAAGTATGGACTGGATGAATGGACTATAAGGTGGATAGAAAGCTGGCTACATTGTCGGGCTCAGTGGGTGGTGATCAACGGCTCGAAGTCTAGTTGGCAGCCGGTATCAAGCGGAGTGCCCCAGGGGTCAGTCCTGGGGCCGGTTTTGTTCAACATCTTCATTAATGATCTGGATGATGGGATGAATTGCACCCTCAGCAAGTTCGCGGATGACACTAAGCTGGGGGGAGGTAGATATGCTGGAGGCTTGGAATAGTGTCCAGAATGACCTAGACAAATTGGAGGATTGGGTCATAAGAAATCTGATGAGGTTCAACAAGGACAAGTGCAGAGTCCTGCACTTAGGACGGAAGAATCTCATGCACCACTATAGGCTGGGAACTGACTGGCTAAGCAGCAGTTCTGCAGAAAAGAACCTGGGGATTACAGTGAATGAGAAGCTGATATGAGTCAGCAGTGTGCCTTTGTTGCCAAGGAGACTAATGGCATATTGGGCTGCATTAGTAGAAGCATTGCTAGCAGATAGAGGGAAGTGATTATTCCCCTCTATTCGACACTGGTGAAGCCACATCTGGAGTATTGCATCCAATTTTGGGGGCCCCCCACTACAGAGAGAATGTGGACAAATTGAGAGTCCAGCAGAAGGCAACAAAAATGATCAGGGGGCTGGGGCACATGACTTATGAGGAGAGGCTGAGGGAACTGGGCTTATTTAGTCTGCAGAAGAGAAAAGCGAAGGGCGATTTGATAGAAGCCTTCAACTACCTGAAGGGCGGTTCCAAAAAGGATGGAGTTAGGCTGTTCTCAGTGGTACCAGATGACAGAACAAGGAGCAATGGTCTCAAGTTGCAGTGGGGGAAGTCCAGGTTGGATATTAGGAAACACTATTTCACCCAGGAGGGTGGTGAAGCACTGGAATGGGTTACCTAGGGAGGTGGTGGAATCTCCTTCCTTAGAGGTTTTTAAATCCTGGCTTGACAAGGCCCTGGCTGGAATGATTTAGTTGGGGTTGGTCCTGATTTGAGCAGGGTGTTGGACTAGATGACCTCCTGAGGTCTCTTCCAACCCTAATCTTCTATGATTCTATGACAGGTTTCAGAGTAGCAGCCGTGTTAGTCTGTATCCGCAAAAAGAAATGGAGTACTTGTGGCACCTTAGAGACTAACAAATTTATTTGAGCATAAGCTTTCGTGGGCTACAGCCCACTTCTTCAGATGCATAGAATGGAACATATATTGAGGAGATATATATACACATACAGAGAGCATGAAAAGGCCAATTAAGTAAGAGAATAAAAACTTTTGAAGTGATAATCAAGATAGCCCAGTACAGACAGTTTGATAAGAAGTTTGATAAGAAGTGTGAGAATACTTACATGGGGAGATAGATTCAGTCTCCCCATGTAAGTATTCTCACACTTCTTATCAAACTGTCTGTACTAGGCTATCTTGATTATCACTTCAAAAGTTTTTTTTCTCTTACTTAATTGGCCGCTCAGAGTTGGTAAGACAACTCCCACCTTTTCATGCTCTCTGTATGTGTATATATATCGCCTCAATATATGTTCCATTCTGTGCATCCGAAGAAGTGGGCTGTAGCCCACGAAAGCTTATGCTCAAATAAATGTGTTAGTCTCTATGATTCTGTAATTCACACTTTCATTCCAATCCTCCCCATCCCTACCATACTATAGCAGAGTACCAGCTCTGTTGCAGTTAAGGTTGAGGTTTGCTACCTTTCTAAAGGTGGACTATTCTAAGTGCTCTACAAGCCACATGCTGAAGTGGATTGTCTTGAAATTTGCCATGCCTCATTGGGGTGCTGGCTAGGGTTAGTGATCCAAATTTGGGGTCATTTGAGCAAGGGGTTCCTGAGGTGCAGCCCCTGCAAGAAAACAGCATTTTACAAAATCATCTCATTCTTAAACATTTTGTTTTGTGTTTTGCACACACCTGAGGCTCTAGCTACGGCTTTGATCCTTCCCACATTGATCTCAGTCATTCAGGGTGTACTTCAACTACTGCATGGTCCCCCACAGTTCCCTTGGAGAAGCCATAGTGAAAAAGTTATTAAGGGTAAAGTTTGTCACTCTCGGTCGGTGTGAACCAAATGGAGTCAAATGTACATGTGCAGCAAGAGGGTTTCCAGGCACTCTGTTGTCATAGTAACTGGGCGACTCAAGGAGACATGCCGTAGCCATTCAACCCCAGCTGCAGCCATAGAAAATGCCCTCAAACTTTGTTTGCGCAGAGCTCAGGTTGCACAGTGGTGCCTTGTGCCCTTCCAAAATGTGGCGAGTGAGTAAACATAAAAACGTCTGAAAACCAGAAAACACAAAGTTAAGGTGTATGCCACCCTTGCAATGTAACCTTAACTCTGCCCCCCGGAGCTGGCAATAGCCACTGGGAATGGTTCAGTAAGAGGGATGTAAAACTTAAACTACCAAGGGAAGTGGTGGATTCTTGTCTCTCTTGATGTCTTCAAATCAAGACCAGATGCATTTCTGGAAGATGCTTTAATCATAATAAGTTATTAGGCTCAATATGGGATTTTTCCTCTTTGTAATGCTGCAGTACCTGTTAAAATGGTTACTCCTGTTATGCACAAGTAATTTGCTTAGAATGTTTTTGTTTCTTTTACCACAATTTTTCGAGGAGGTTTAAAGCCCTTTTTAGCATAACTGTTGGATCTGGAGTATCTATATTAACAATGATCTTAATACTAATAATTGCATTCATGTAACAATTTTTGCAAGAATTCCAAAGTGCTTTACATATGTTAATTAATGAAACCTCACAACACTCGGTAAAGTAAGTAGGAACATACATGTTTTATAGCCAGGGAAACAGAGTCATAGGGCTTCTGCTCCTCCAGTGAATCGGTGGCAGAACTGAGAATGGGCCCAACCCTCCTAACTGTCCACTACCACCACTCACACTAGATATACATAGGAAGCAAAATGCAGAAGAACTATATTACAACAGGAATGTTATCACCTGGACAAGGGCCACTCTCAGGCCCCTCCATGCCAGACACTCTACACAGTGAGGTGTTTCCCATCTCCATGACAACTGGAGGAAGGCCAGCCCTTGGCTCTGAGACTGGGCTTAGTGCCATCCCTAGGAAGGACTCCCCACACTCATCTGCCTCCAAGCAGTGAGCACAGCAGACTCCAGGGCTTCATGGGATTTTCCTTTGGGGTTGAAGGACAGTGCCTCTCCTCCTCTCCCCACTCAGACGTGGCAGACAATCTGCCCACACACTCACCAGGCAGGCTGCAGGGGCAAAGGCAAAGCAGCCCACCGGGGTGTGGGTGAGGTCCATGCTGAGATGGTTGAACAGGCTTGCAGCAAAGCTGCATTCCCAGCTAGCATGCGAGCATCCTTTTGGTATGAAGCAAGCAGCAGACCATCCTAAGAAGGCAAGTAATTGTCATCAGTGACTCCATATTAAGGAGAATGGACAGCGAATTCAGCGAAGGTCACAAGGGCAACAGAATGGTGTACAGTCTCCCTGGAGCAAAAATCAGACAATCAGATGGAATTATGATTTGCCGAACATTAGCATACCTCTTCTAGAATAAAATCTTTGACTCAGCTCTTGGGCTAGTGGGTCTCATGTGTGGATACAAAGCAAGAATTGTGCTGGCTAAAGGATATATGGGACCACTATGCTTTGAATGGTTCCTTCTGGCCCTCGGAAATTAGAAAGCTGTCCACCTCTCTTTCACCTAAAATAGGATTCAACCATGAAAACAATAAAATGGTTCACCTCAGGTGAGACACTTTGTCTAAGGACCTATAGATCAGCCAAGACCAGGTGTTCCTCTTCCCAAGAATAGAAACTAAAATGGCTAAATGAAAGTGTTGTTAATCACCTTGGCAAGAATCTCTTATTTTCCTTCCCATCCTAGCTAAAAAGAACTTCAAGGTGCCAAGAAAGGGTCAGACCCTGCTTTCCTATGCAAATTGCACATGGAGTGGATCTAGAGATATGTGGGGAAGCTGAAAGTTAAGCAAACTAGAAATGTGGATGTTGAAGGTCAAATTGGACTAACTGCCAGTTTCCCCAGGAAACCCAAACCACGTTTTCACCCCAACAATACATTGTTTTCCTTGTAAATCAAGTATACCATGGATAATCTTTCACCCCAAATTAGAAGCTTCACATTTCTTTGCGTCAGACCCACATCCTTCTATAGGTGAATGATGTCTCTTGTTCTTGGTAAGTCCTAAATAAATGTGAAATGCTTATGTACAATCAAAGAATGTATGGAGTATGTCCTTGAAATGTAGGCGATAAGGATTTTGTTGCTTTTTATTGTAAATAATTGTTGCATTCTAGAAGAGATTGGAATTGTCTGGCCGAAGGAAGAAGAAATGTAAAAGGATATGAATCAGGGGATAGCTTTGGGATATTTAGAGAAATTGTTTAAAAGGGAGGATCCCAATTGCTAGGAGGGACCAATAATGAATTATAGTCCTTGAAATGAATTGAACTTAAAAAGCCTCTGATAAGAAAAGGATTGAAGACATTTGTTATACAGCACCACCATCTACTGGATATCAATGAAAGCAGCAAAGAAAGAGCTCAAAACCAAATCACTCACTTGGCATGTGTCCAATAGGAATAAGAGAGTGGCCCCCCTGTTATGAGACCTGAAACAAGGGTATATAAACTGAACTGATCATGCTCAAGAGAGTTGACTGAACCCAATACAAGAAGCTTCAGAATCCTAAGCACGACCAACACCTGGACCAGCCATGTGGAAAGGAGTCCCTCCTATCCGAGGTGTGATGAGGTTTATAAACCCCACACTGGAACCAAAGGGCCTAAGGGGCAACTCTGGGACAAGGCAGGCCACCCAGCCCCACCTGCAGAACATGGTCCAGCTAGAGATGGAGCTTCAAAGGGAGCCAGACAGCTCAGAAGAGGGCTGACAATGCAGGGAGAGAGACCTACCCTGAAAGCTCCTGAAGAAAGACACTACAGAAGCCTTTCTTGGGGAGAAACAGCCTGCCTGCTGCACTCAGAGGGGCTGAAGGTTCAGTTATTCCTGTTTTCTTTTGTTACTGTGTCAAACTTTAAGACTTTGGTGGGGTAGTGAGGGGTAGGAAGAGGCCCAGGGAGGCTGCCTTAAGGCACGCCGGGGTGTCGGACACTGTTGCTTCTCACAGGGCTCTGGGCCAGAGCTCGGTAGAGTGGCAGGGCCCAGGCTGCCCTGCCATCTCCTAGTGACTTGCCTTAACTCCAACACCTTGAGAACATAACATTTAAGGAGTCATGTATCTATACTGAAAATTATTTGTACATACATTTCACAATGATTATGACAACCAGAGGCTACTGGCTCTTGGTAGAGACCTCACATGCCACTGAACTATTAAGTATATATTTGGCCCAGGGGATTCCTGTAAAACCCTTGGCACCCCTTGTGCCCTTTGCCAATTGGCACCAAGGGGTCCCTAGGTCACAGCTTGATACTACAGGGCCTTCTACTGATATCCTTACCCATGCTGATGCAGCGTTTGCTAGGAGGGTGTTTACAGAATGTGCCGTCCCAGTAACCTTTAAATTCCTTTTCCACTCTACATGGTTAATTTGAACCCTTCCTCCGTAAGGATGGTTTACTGCTTTGTATATCCTACTTCAATGACAGGCTGACACGGAAGGGACTGGGAAAGGGAAAACGTCTGAATTACCTGTGAATTTTCTGGCAATTCCTCATTTGTTAATTTAGTTTGAAAGGGAAGAGGGTGTTCCTCCAGGAAATCCCTAAATTTCATGTCAAAGTTCTGCTGCAAAGGGCTTGAATTGAATAGTGCTCTTCAACCCATCTGTAGTTAGTATCTTTCAGCTTTGGAAGCTCTCGCTCTGCTGGGGCATTCCTTCTGAGGGGTGGGTCTAAGCCCAGGCTCTGAGCAAAGATCTGGTCAGCCTCCAGTTGCTATGGAGACAGGGAATGTCCACTGGGAAGACTGACATGGAGTGTCCTAGAAAGAAGATTCACAGGTAAGGCAGTATTTTCTCTCCTAGCTATGTAGGTGTTTATCTGGTCCTCATCAGCAAAGCACCTGAGCATTGAAAGATTTAATCCTCACAGCACCCCTGCAAGGGAGAAAAGTGGTATCCCCATTTTACAGATGGGGAACTGTTGCAGCGAGCAGATGAAGTGACTGGCCCAACTTAATGGAGAAAGCCTGTGGCTGAACCAGGAATTTAAGGCAGGTTATCCCGAGTCATAGGCCAGTGTCCTGCTATTAAAACATTCTTCCTATGCTTATGTGTACCTCTGTTTGGTGGCTCATGATCTTATTAGACCCTCTTTTAAACAAAAAGTGTTCAGTATGATTGAAGTGGAGAGAAAAGGAAAAGATTGGTCTCAATTCTCCACTGCCTTGCATCCTGTGTTGTCAATTCCCCTAATTCTGCCTTGTGGCCCATGTCTTTTTCATTAGAGCTGGGCAAATTTTTTGGCCAGAATATTAATCCCCTCACTGAAAAAAAAATGCAGATTTGGGGCAACCAAAACATTTAGTGAATTCATGTCAAATTTGCTTCAGTCAATCCCCACCCTCCCCAAAAGAAATTAGAAAAAAAAATCTAAAATGTTTCATTTTCAAAAAATGAAAAGGTTTTGACTTTTCAGTTTGAAACACCTTTTTGTTTAGAAAATGTATGCAATTTCATTTAAAAAATTGTAAAAGCTCAAGAATGCAATGAAGTGTTTTGTTCAACCCAAAATGTTTTTTTTAAATATTTTGGTTCTCCGAAAATGTTTCAGTTTGATTTGACCAGAAACATTTTATTTGAAAAATCAGCTATTCTCACAGCTCTATTTTCCCATAAGATTTATCATCTTCAGCATCTCTGAGAGAAGGAATCCTCAAATGAATCCAATTGGAGTCCCCCTTGTCTATGAACATGCACATAATCTCTGCTGGGGGTCAATCCAAACCCCACTGAAGTCAATGGGAGCAAGTGTCACAGTTGCTTTGGAAAGAGGTCTCAGCCAGAATCAAAGGAATTAGCTAAGGTAGCCCTATTCTCCCCTTACACAAAAGAGCTCAAAAAAGAATTAAAACTCCTTATAAGTAAGATGCATTCATTAGCTATGCCTAGCAGATCTGATAAGACTTGGAGGGGCCAAAAGCATCACTCCATGAGGAGATAGATACCAGCGGTGCTGAAGTTGTCATATTTTGTTCTTTATTCATAGATTCACTAGTACTTTTACACAATCCCTGAACTAGAGTAGCAGAAAATGCAGGGGACAAGAAATACATTGGCAGAGCAGTGTAGTGACATAGGAGCGGAGTAACATGAGGTGCTACAGATTGGGTCTGTAGTCTTTTGAAAGCATTTTCTGGAGAAAAAGGGCTGAACTAATAGGGAGCACTGAAAATCAGGGCTGCAGTGCATTGGGAGAGTTCTGTGGAAATGGGTCACTGGAACAGCAGCAACCACTTCAGATTGCGATTGAATTGCATTGACAGAACATAGTGAGGGTCCTGGATTGAAATGCCAGTAGGCCAAGAGCATGTTGGGAGAATCTTCCAGAGGGCCAGTTAGTAATATTCGTGGCTGTATGCAACACTTCCAATAAAGTAAAAGACTCTCCATCCCCAAAATAAGCAATATGAAGAAAAGCAGCCCATGGTGTACACAATATAGAAAATGTACTCCTAAATAGATGTCAGGCATTTAATCACATCTGTTTGTTATACTTGCATTTAAATGATTAAAATATGAAGGGAAGGAAGGAAGGCAGTTTAGTGTAGTCACTGATGTGTAGTCACTGATAATCTATGCAATAGCAACACAGCTGTGGCTCATTTAAACTAAGGGAAATGAGGTTCAGCTTAGGTTGCACTGATTGAAAATTCCATGGCTAAAAGCTAAGCGTGAATCAAATCAACATTTAAATTACAATGTCTTAAGGTATTACATAAAGCTCTCTATGCCGAAAAGCAGAAAGGGGAGCTTATTTCCAGGTGCTGGATTTTCTGTTATGACTACATCCATATTTATCCTCCAGTATCATTGCTGAAGAACGCAGGGGTTTTTCCTTGCAATGACCTTGGAATGACTTGAATGGATAGAATGTCTAAAGCTACAATAAATGAATAATAAGTTGAGATGCAATATATTCAAGTAGGATGGGGATGTCCAAGCTTCTACACAACTTTACTCATAGTACCATATACATTAAAATTAAATGGAATCCCAGAACACACAGCCAATAATGCGAGGTGAATAGATAACAAGGTGAGAACAGTGAGTTGTGGAAAGGTGAGCTATGGACTTATAGGATCCTGTAACAGGGCAGCCTGCCCCTTTCAGGGCCAGAAGACCTGGAGCCAGACACCCCTTTCAGTTAGCTCCACCCTGCTACACCTGGACAGGGTGGTTGATGTCAGAAGCCATAACTAGGCATTTTATTGCCTGGGGCAAGGAAGCATATGTGCTATTGTACTCCTTAGCAAGTTGTCCATGTTTCCACTCTTTGTAGGATTTCCTTTGCATTTTCAGGTTATTAAAGAGCTTCTGATGGAGCCATATTGACCTCTTACTATTCTTCCAATCTTCCCTTTGCATTGGGATAGTTTGGAGTTGTGCCTTTAGTATTGTCTCCTTGAGAAACTGCTGGCTCTCCTGACCTCCTTTATGCCTTAGATTTTCTTCCCTGGGACATGACCTACCAGCTATGACTTTGTCAAAATCTGCATTTTTGAGGTCCATTGTCCTTATTCTGCTGCTTTCGCTCTTTTCTTTCCTTTGAATCCTCAAATCTATCATTTCATGATCACTCTCACTCAAATCCCCTTTTCAGCTTTAGATTCACGACCAATTCCTCCACGGTGGTCAGAATCTGGTGTAAAATGGCTGACTGCCTGGTTAGACCGAGGGACTTTCTGAAACAAAAAATAGTCCCCAGTGCACTCCACGGACATACTGGAAATTTTGTGTTTTGCCCTATTACTTTTCCAACAGATATCGGGATAGTAAATTCCCCCCTTACTACCAGGTCTTGTGTTTTGGGTATTTTTATTGTTTGTTCTAGAAATGCCTCATCCACCTCCTCTTTCTGATTTATTTGTCTATACTAGACTCTACCATGACATCAGCCCTGTTTTTTCCCCCCTTTCATCTTCACCCAGAGACTTTCAAGTGATTTACCTCTCACCTTCTTCTAGATCTCAGAACAAATATATCTATTCTTGATGTATAATATACTTCTTCCTTTTTGCTCTGTGTGTCCTTCCTGAATGAACTATACACTTCTGAACTACTATTACAATCATGAGATTTATTCCACCAAGTTTCTCTGATGACAATTAAGTCATAATTTAGCTGATGTACTAATGCTTCTTGTTCATTCCTTGTTCTTGCTTGCATTTGTGAATGGCCATCTAAGATGCAACGCTTTGGGGAAACCTAGTTATGCAGCATCAGCCATATCTGGACTCCTTATGCACAATCATTACACACACACAGCAACCAGTCTGTTATAGTTATTCAGTTTCCCTCTGTAGACAAACCTTAGTCTGACTGTCGCTATGAATCATATTAATACCATTTTGCATATGTAAAATGCTGTCTATCCATGAGTCTCAAAGCACTTACAAACATTTAAGCTTTAAGCCTCAGCACCCACTGGATTTGATGTCTGGGGAAACAAAGGAGAAAAATAGGGTTGGGGGGAACTCTGTGGCTTTACATGCAGGATGTGATCTAACAGAGTTTCATGGTTTTGAGAAAAGAATCTAGAAAATGCAATTACCTGGATTTAGGGCTTGTCTTCACTGCAGAGTTAACCTGAGTTATAACACAAGGGCTGCCCTTAACTTGAGTCCCATCCACACATACAAATTCAGCTTGAGTTGGCTGAGGGGGTATAGGTTAAAAGCTGAGTGAGCGCAGCTTATCAACTGCTGACATCTGTACCGTGGATGCACTCTAGCATCAGCTGAGTCCTCCTCTGCCTTCCCACAATTCCCCCCCATGCCCAGAGAGAACAGACAAGAAAGAATGCATACAGATGCTCAGGTTGCTGCAGGGCTAAGAACCAGGGGATGAGCCCCCATAAATCTTATGCCGTACAAGAAAGACTGTAATGCCAGTATGGACACAGCAGCTCACGTTTTATTTTACGGTGTGGCTGCTCTCACTTGTGCTAGGCTAAGTCAAGAGGAGTAACTCCAGAGTAGGTCATTCAGGTTAACTCTGCTGGAAAGACATGCCCTGAGAGTTCAGGGGTCAGATCTGCAGCTAGTGTCAGTGAGCTGCCTCCACTGAAGTCATCGTGTAATGCCCAGGAGTCAGGTGAGTCACACGGCAGTCCAGATCCATGGTCGGAGTTCATGCAAGAGGTCTGACAGCCAGAAGATCTTTGAGACCAAGGGAAGGCACAGCAAGTCAACTGCCAGGGTCAGGTGAGGCACCAAAGCAGGCTCCAAGTAACAGCCAGCAGCAGCTTGGTGCTCAGACAAGGCCAGAGCAGAAGCAGGAAGTTTATACATGGTCACCAGCCAATGAGGGTCAAGACTGTGTGGCCAATCAGGAAGCAGGTTTTGGAGCCCTGGAAGCTGGCCCACCCAAGTCTGTGAATTCTGTCAGTCTGGTGAACTGGTGTGGTGTAATAGTCAACACTGCTTCTCAAGCACCCTGGAGAGCAGGGTTTGAAACTAGGATCCTGAGGCACTGCTGTAAACAGTGCTATTATTTAATTTGCACCAGCTAAAAATTTAGTCCCAAGTCTATAACTATGTCTCGAGCAGTCACTTTTGTTACAGCACATGTACACAAAGTGCAATTTTGCAAAGGCTCATTCACTTGGCCATGCTACCCATACTTCGTTTGCAGCATGAAACACTTATAAAAATATATCAGCTTTGTAATGCCCACGGGGATTGGCCTGAAAACAAGTTTGGGTTGAGCCTGAAAGAGCGTAGGATACCTTAAATGAAATAATTCTGAAAAAGACGAAGTGTCACCATCAAGCAACTCAGGCACTAAGTTTAGATTTTGCTAAGAAGGTGGGTTAGTTACAAGGCCTAATATGAACAGGAATGTTTTCAGGAATGTAAAAACAATAAAATCAGGAACAGGTATTTATAGAATAAATGGTAATCAAATATCTAAGTGTCTACCTGTACTCTGTCTATTTTTCTGGGTACATAATGGGTATGTTAATTTTTCCAAAACAACCTCCCATATTTTTGAGCCATTCTTTTAGAGTTGGACTATTTATCTTTTTCCAATGAGATGCTGACTAGCAGATGAGTGACTAATTCTTCATTTCCTTCTGTGTGACCATCTTAGCTAGGAAGCCCCAGGAGGATTACCAAAGAATCATTTGGTAATAAATACCCAACAATTTGTGATACTTGACTCTGAATTACAGTTCAAATACCCTCTGATGTCTGGACACATCCACTATATCTGCACAAAAATCTCCTCCTTTACCCCAGTTTCTCTAACACTTATCCCCCTTCAAGCTCTGCATTTTTTTTTTTAATGTGACTGGTTTTAACCTGGCAGGTACCCTTGATATAGTATCTTAAAGAAATTTTATTTTATTGTGCTACAGACTGAGGTTGCTAGTCCTCTTTTCCAGATCAAACCCCTTTCCTCTGGTGTAATTTGTCTCTCCAGATCCTTTTTCCAGAGCGTCATCGTGAAGGGGAACACTCCCCGCCAGTGTCACCTAGTGGTCAGGCAGGGGTGTGGCAAGTTGTATTCCACTAGGGAGTTCCCCTTTCTCACTATATCTCCACCCTGTGGTGGAGATATCCTTTTAGTGGCATAGGCCTCTGGCCAGGTCATGCATGGCAAGGTCTTTAGAAGTCAGCAAAGGCTTGACAGCATCCCCTTTGGGTCCACATCTTGGCATCGGGACCCTTCTACCTTCAGAGTGGTCCCTGCCAAGGGATAGATTTCTGTTGTTGTCCCCTCTTTAGGGGTTGGTAGGGAAGCCCAGGCCAAACCTTTTCACCACATTCCCATCCAGGGCCCAATGGTAGGTGGCTGAGTGCTGCACCTTGGTGTACTATGCAGCTGCTTCCTTGGCTCACTTCCTACCAGTGCTCTCTCTTCCCAAGGGGTAGAGTAAATAACTGAACACATACAAAGTTTCTGACCTTGCAAATGTCACCGGTGCTTCCTTTGCAGGCTTGGTCAGGTCAGTAGCACCACGCTTCAGGCAACAAGAGCCCCTGTAGTGCTCCTTCCCAGTAGCTCAGCACACAAGTCAGCTCACCTCCCCTGTCTGCTTGCCATGGAGCTGCTCTGCCTCCTCCTTTTTAAGATCCTCCTACAGCCTGTTCAGGCTTTGCAGTGGGGTGGGGCCAGGTGTGCCACAGCAGCTCCTTAACCCCTTCTTCTCCAGTGTGGGGTCTGGATACCCCATCCCGGTCATATACAAACATTTTTTTGTTAGGAAGGTTGTCTGCAGAGATTGATACACTCATGTGCAAAAAAAAAAAAAAATGCAGCATACCAGTCCAATTTGTGTGAGTATTAACATTTGATAGATGTCCCTGGTTTGTTAAATATGTGTAATCAGAGCTTTCACTCCATTTAACAAAATCACCAGAAACAAATGTCGTGGGTAGTGAAAAGAAATTCACTCTGTAAATGCAAACACTCGGTTAAGTACAGAGATCTGATGATAAGATTAGTGCAGAACGGTTCTCTAAACAAATTGCTCACCCTTGTAATGATTCTCTTGTCTCTGATACTTACGTGGCAAGGAACTGTAAACCTGTTACCCTGAAAAGTGAGTTTGGGGGCACAGCTACACTAACCTGCCTATTGCCCCCTTAATCTGTTCTTCCCGAGGTCAAAGTTCCCGGGGTTGCTAAGGAAATGCTAAAGGACATGGATATAACCTTCTGATAAAGTAATTGACACAGGCAATAATCCTTCCAGAACAAGGTATCTTTTTATTAAAGTAACTAATAATCCCTAATATCGTGTATCCTAAAAATCCTAAATAAGGCACAAAATTCCAGAGACACAAGTCCCTTATTGCATGTTAAAGAGCACTTATACTACAATAGCACGAAGTTCAAATATATTAAGTGAAGCAATTTGTTGCAAGTGGCCAGTTTGCAACAAATGGCTGACAGCAGATCTTAAATTGCTTTAAAGTTTACATAGATAAAAAACAATTAAAACACATTTCATGCACATACATATTAAATACTACAATAAACTAACCTAAACTGTACATATACTAAAATTATAACTAAAAGAATATTATTAAGCTTAATCTATAAATTTGTTGCTGCTTTCCTTTAAAAATCAAATTATTACTGCTGCTGTTCAGCGCCTGGTCAGTCAGTTCTGCTCCACTCCAGCTTTCTTTTCTCACTCTGCAGCCGTTTTTCTTTGGCTTCTCTTCCTGGCTTACCGGCTCTCCCTGCACGGCTCTCTGCCTCTCAGATGCAGCTTCTGGACTCCAAAAATGCTGCTGGCATCTGGCCTTTTATGCTACATTGTAGCTCTTTCTTTATATAGATTCCTATTCCTAGCTAGTTACCTCACTTGCACATGCTCAGTCTTGACCATTACCTCAGAACTCTGATTGACAGGTCTGACCTTTAAAACAAGCTGTGACTGGTCTGAGTGGGTTCTGACCAGTTAGAGGCTTAGCTGATGGACCTCTTTGTCACCTTACTGCACATGTTCAATACTTGCCAATCTTGCACATGCTCACTGATGTCCTTCACCTCAGAGCTGTGGTTCTGCTGAGCCACACCCACTTGGCTCTTTGCCGGGGCACTTTTTTTAAAGAAATCCTAAATTCTTACTGAGCATCTCAGAGTGGAGTGATTTCTGCTCACTAAGAATAGAGATCAGAGGTACAAAGTAGAGACTGGAGAGTTTTCTCTGGTAATAAACCCCTTGAAACTTCCTGAATAAATAAATAATTAAAAATAAGCAGCAGCATTTGTAATCAACTATTCTCCTGCAGTGTTGGAAACTGAAACAGAGCAGCATTGGGCTGGTATACGGTCACTAGAAAGTGAGACTAACTAAAGAAAGTTGCCAAATCCTGCCTTGTTTTAAGGCAAGTTTGCAATGTTCTTGTGGCCCAAAGCTGCCCCAAAGCTTGCATACCTGGTGCCTAGACAGAGGGTCTCCACTTGTGTAGTGGCTTTGACACCATCCCCTCCCTACAGATAGTGTAGGGGCATGGCTGGAGGAAAGGGGTTATAATTGGGGTGTCTTTGTATCCTGTGCTACCAGAACAAGGCCTGGAGGCTGTGTGTAGCCAGTGAACAACAGAGCTGCCTGAAGACTGCTCTAATATGCACTGGTGCTGAGTGATTCCAAGATTGGGAGGTTCCAAGGTGGCCTTTGTGTCCTCCCGCAAAACTACGCCTAGTTCTCAGCCCCAGATAAGAACCTGGACCAGAAAATGAAAACAGAGAAGCACATCAGTCCACTTTCACTGTCGAGGCTGAGTCAAATGCAACAGAGAAACAGCAGAACTGGTGAAAACAATCAACGAGATTTTCAAATTCACCCTGGTAGGGTTTTTTATGATGATTAATTTTCTTAGAGAAACAGACAATGAAAAGTACAAATTTATACAATTTACAGCTTGTGTAAATTCCCAAATACTGCATGCTTCACAGGACCGCTAAGAGAATTACATATCTATGCAATTTTACAACTCATTGAAATTGCAAGACCAGACAATCTTATATATGCATAACGTGCTAGGGTGGTGGTACCAGTAACAAAATAGGGGAAGACATACATGAATAGGCAGAGGAGGGAAGGAGGGGAAGGAGGGGGGGGGCAAGGTGGAATGGAAGTCTGGCATTCTTTGAAATATCTCAATGTTTTTTATGCAAATTTATCTAGAAACAGGAACCCTTTACAGTCCAAGAAATAAAAGTGAGATTCAGGTCCATTTGGTTGTGATAAGAATTTTTTTTCCAGTGTTGTTGCAGCTGTGTCGGTCCCAGGATATTAGAGAGACAAAGACCCGAAGAAGAGCTCTGTGTAGCTTGAAAGCTTGTCTCCTTCACCAACAGAAGTTGGTCCAATAAAAGATATTCCCTTCCCCACCTGGTCCCACTAAGAATTACTGTTGGCATGAGCGGTCTTACAAACGAGGGTGATGAATGTTGTGTCATCTGCTTGATAGCCTCAGACTACTCACCACACAGAATCCCATGAGGGAGAGAGAGTCTCTGGGTGGAATGATTCAGACCCTGATTCCATTTGGTTTTGGATTTTCGGTTTTGGATTACCTTGCCAAATGCTCACCTCTTGCCACACCTCCAGAGGATAGGGGAGTTGCAAGAGAATTGTGGGAGGTGAGTTGCAATCACCTGCAGTAGTTTGATGCAAATCACAATCATATAGGGCATAGTCTTCTTGAGCACTGTGGGTGTAGAGCAAGGCAAGGAAGACGAGAGGTAAAGAGATATAGAAGGCTCTGGAGAGGACACTCTATTTTAATAATCTGCAGTGACAGCAAGGCAAGAACTTCTTTCTTTAACTATCGGATGTGATTTTTAACTTTGAGGTTCTCTCTATAATTGGCAGTTAAGTTTTGTTCTTTTCACTGTAGTGGAAGGTTCAGTACAGACACTCTGGTGTCATGGAGCTTGTGCTAAAATCACAAGGAACAAGCAGCAGGCGTGTCTCCGGAGGCAGAAACAACCTGTCCAACAAGTCCCTTCTGAGGAAGTTGTTTCAAACTTTTGCCTTCCTTTCAGGTGAGGTTCTTCACCATCTGGCAGGACAGAGCTCAGGCTACAGCCACCAATGTTTTCTCATAACCATCCTCCAAAAGAAACCGCAAAGTCTGACCTAGATTGCTTATTACATGTTCAAGTAATAAAAGTTTTGGAGAAAGGCCCTGATAGCAAGCTCAGTCTTGTGATTCGTAAGAGATGTCACTGTCCTCACTCCAGTGCTTGCCTGTCCTTTTCTTCCTGTTCCTCTCAGCCATCACAATAGCTGCCACCACAGTAATGAACACTGTGAAGGTAATGACGAGAACCGTCACAGTCTCTGCGACGCAGAGCTGGGTGTCCACTGATGACAGGGACAGGTTTCTCAGGACTTGCGGCTCCATGCATGTCATGTTGTCGTAGTCATCCAAGATCAGCCGCTTGACACTGTGCAGCTTTGCAAAGACTCTCTGCAGGTCACAGTCACAGATCCACGGGTTGTAGGAGAGCAAGATGTGTGTCCCAGGGGTCTGGATTGTTAGGAAGGTTTTGAATCGGATATGTTCAATTTCATTGTGCACCAAGTTAAGTACCGTTAGGCTGTTCAAGGATGTAAAGACCCCAGGAGAAATCGTCTTTATCCTGTTGCCCTCCAAGTTCAGAAACTCTAAATGCTGCAGCATGGAGAAGACCCCATTGTGGAGGTTCAAGAGGTGATTATTTTGAAGATGAAGCTGCCTCAAGCGGGTCAGACTCCGGAAGGCTCCCATTTCTATGGAGGAGATGTTGTTATTTTGGAAGCTGAGCTTCTGAAGGTTCTCAAAATGCTGGAAGTTCCTGTAATATAGTTCCTGGAGCCTATTATAGGACAAATTCAGCTCTCTGAGAGAGGTGAGCCCTGTGGAAAAACTGCTTCCAAGCACTGTAATCTCGTTTCTATGGATATCAAGCTTCTGGAGTCTCTCTAAAGAGCTAAATGCTCTCTCTCCAACTTCGGTGATGTAGTTCCCACTCAGAAGTAGAACTTGTAACTTCCACAGGGATCTCAGAACTTTGCTTGGAACAGAATACAGGTTACTGATGGACAAATCCAAGTGCTCAGTCTCAGGTGGGAAGATGAGGTTGTCAGTCACATTGACTCCAGAGCAGTTCACAAACTTGGCCTCTTCTTTGCAAAGGCAGATTTCCTGACATAGGTAATGAAATTCAGACTCGCCAAAGAAGAAGTGAATCCAAATCCAGATTAAATAGTGGACACGCATCTTCCGCCTCCTTGCATGTACTCTAGTGTATCTGTACAAGAGGAATAAAAGATGTAAGCATATGTTACAACTATATGTAGCATATTGGGCATAATATAGGAAGGAAAGCACATATTTCAATGTTACAGGCTTCCACGTGGCTTCCATTGCCTTTACTAGGTTAAAACTATTACACCTCTGCCAGGGGTGTATAGATCCTGTTCTACCATGGCCCATGCAGGGGTTATCAGGTTGGCTGGCTATCTCCTCAGCTGCAGTTAATTTCTGGGCCAGCAACAGCTGGGGGATAAGAAGGCTGCAGATTAGAGGGGAGGGACAAACTGAGGGACTAGGAGAGAAGACTCCTTCAGCAGTAGACTGACAGGAAGCTGTCCAGCATGTTGGACTTCCAGTGAGGGAGAATCAGAGAATGTGAGTCTAGAAAAGGCCTACAGGAGAGGTGAGGTAGGAAGCAGCCCAGGAAAAAAGCAAGCAATGGTGAGGAGCTGGTCCCAGCTGAGTAATGCAGGGTCCCTGGGCTAGAACCCAAAGGCATGGAAGAGTCTGGGTTCCATTACCATCTCCCAGAAAGGTGATAGTAAAATGCCTTGAAGCAAAGGGGTCAGGACTCTGCAGGGCCCTGCAATTATCCACCCTTTGCTAGGACTCCTGGTCTATCAGACTTTTTATTGTCCCAAAAGGGGCGAGACAATACATGACTTGGCCAGAGAGCTGGAGTCAGAAATGGAAGCTACCTGGCACAGGGCCAAATAGCTGTTGGCATGGTGGGGGAAAACTGAGGCAAAGTCACTGCGACACTTCCCACAGCCAGGAGAGGGCGCTGGCTGGGAAAGGCACCCCTGGACAACATCTTTGACAGCTAGGTGAAAACAGCAGATGCTAATGGCTATATCAGATATTTCTCAAGATGGACAACACACAGTGGTCTTTCAAAGGATTCCATTTAAGCATTTATACTTAATGAAAGAGAAGGGGAGGGGAGGGGGAGAGAGATATTGTTCATTTTGGATTATACTTATGGTGATTTTCAATTATTTCTGTCTTATGTTATGCTTTTTGGTGCATCTGAATTCATTTCTGGCTTAGATTTTTCCTGCACAGATATTTGTAATAGTTACAACGACAACTAGAGTTGCCAACTTTCCAATCGCATAAAACTGAACACCCTTGCTCCACCCCTTCTCCAAAGCCCCACCCCCACTCACTCCATCCCCCCTCCCTCCATCGCTCGCTCTCCCCCACCCTCACTCACTTTCACTGGGCTGGGGTGGGAGGTTGGGGTCCGGGAGGGCTCCAGCTGGCGGTGTGGGCTCTGGGGTGGGGCCAGAAATGAGGGGTTCAGGGTGTGGGAGGAGGCTCAGGGCTGGGGCAGGGGGCTGGGGTGTGGGAGGGAGTTCGGGGTGCGGACTCCAGCCAGGCAGCGTTTACCTCAGGTGGCTCCCGGTCGGTGGGACAGCGGGGCTAAGGCAGGCTCCCTGCCTGCTCAGGCTCTGTGCGGCTCCCAGAGGCGGCCAGCATGTTCAGCTCCTAGGTGCAGAGGTGGCCAGGTGGCTCTGCATGGCGCATGCTGCCCACGCCCGCAGGCACAGCCCCCAAAGCGCCCACTGGCCACCGTTCTCAGCCAACGGTTGCTGTGGAGCTGGCACTTGGGGCGGGGGAGCAGTGCGTGGAGCTTCCCTGATTGCCCCTGCACCTAGGAGTCACAGGGACATGTTGGCCACTTCCAGGAGTTGCGCATAGCCAGAGCAGGCAGGGAGCCTGCATTAGCCCCACTGCACCACTGATCAATGGTGCTGACTGGAGCCGCCAGGGTCCCTTTTCGACCGGGCGTTCCAGTTGAAAACTGGATGCTTGGCAACCCTAACAACAACAACATTGGTGTAAGAATCAGCAGGCCTAATGGGGTTAGCTGCACTATAACACACAAGGCAAGTGTAGACCAGGAATTCTCAAAACTTCATTACAACATTTCCCAGTCACCATCACACAGAATGCATTTCCTTATATAACATTTCTCTGGGAACTGCAGCAACTATTGACATGGAAAACAAGATCAGGAAAACATTTCATTTTATATATCATATATTTGTAGGTATGTCTTAACTAATGCAGTTCACCAGCTGCAAACGAGACAAGCCAGCACCCTGTAAACAGCTGGCTTCTAGTTTGAGAAAAAATGTCTTAGACAATCATGTATTAGGCCTTTGAAAGAGCTCCAAGCTAAGGCCAGTAGCTTGGTAGTCAGAGCTCGAACCTGCAGATCATAGCTGGTACTCAGCACAGCAGACCTGGGGGTCAGTGCTGACTTAGGGAACTGCGACTCCCAATCCCATGGCTTCTCACCCACCTGGCTACAAGGGTCTGGGAATGCTGCT
The DNA here is from genome assembly GCF_011386835.1 of Chrysemys picta bellii. Classification (NCBI taxonomy): domain Eukaryota; kingdom Metazoa; phylum Chordata; order Testudines; family Emydidae; genus Chrysemys; species Chrysemys picta. Next base: position 71,984,322 of record NC_088801.1, on the reverse strand, counting down.
GTGGCAGTGTTTAACCCCAGGCAAGGAATGCCTTATGTCACTCAACCATGACCCCTTGAGCTAATTAGGGAGCAGCATAGACAAGCTCCAACAGTCTCCTCTCCTTCTACCATGCTGCATTTACTGTCTTTGGATCCACAAGTCTTGAGATCTGGAATCATTGGAGTGGCCAGGGTCAGAAACACAGCTTTCTAAGTAAGTCATGTTGGGATCTCGGAGCAGGAACCATCACTACCTAAACAATTACTGGAGGTCTCTTACCTACTTATTGGAAAGAATGTACATTGTGGTCTTCTGCTTGCTAACATCAACAGAGCTTATCAGCCGAGCTACAGCTTCATCTACTTGAAGGGAAATAGGTTACTCAGCACTTAGCAAAGACATAATGGTTACATTTAAATATTAAATGAAAAAATATCTGAACACCAGGGTGTAATCATGGTAATCCACCTTTCCACCTGCAGTTAAACCTGCAAGAGCTCCCCGCACCTCAGGAAACCTGTTTTTATTTTTCCTCCTCTCTCCTAGTTTTGTTAGGGGTGGGAAAACCTAAAGTTGTTTGGAGTTTCATCTAATTAAGCAGATCTTTTGCAAACTCTTTAGTGATACTTAGTACAAATATTTTCTCTCCCTCTTCTCCATTCTTGCCTTCTGACGACCTGGTAGGTTGGTTCTCAGGGTCCGAAAGAGGTTTTATTGGAGGTGTAAATGTAATCTTTATTGTACACTGTGCCAACTGTGTACCCCAAAGCAACACCCTGGAACCCCCATATTTACTAGTGTTATATAATTGCAACAAATCTTGTACAAAATATGATGTGTAGGTTGTCTACAAAATACACCTCTACCCCGATATAATGCGACCCGATATAACACGAATTCAGATATAACGCGGTAAAGTAGACCTCTGGTGGGGTGGGGCTGTGCACACCGGCGGATCAAAGCAAGTTCGATATAATGCAGTAAGATTTTTTGGCTCCCGAGGACAGCGTTATATCGGGGTAGAGGTGTATGTTATGGGTGTCATATGGAAAAGTTATGGTTTGCTGAATATGATTACCCCATTTGTATGCATGTATCATTTTTGTATCTGAAATTATGAATATTGATTATGTACCTGTATTTCAAATGTGTTTGCTCCTGGGTAACACCCACAAGGTAGTTTACATCCAATCTAGCCAGCACATTGTGGATGAACCATTCAGGGTGACGGCCCATTAAAAAACACCATAGGCTATGGAAGATTATCCCCAGCTGATGGGTTTTCCTGTGGATGCTTCAGCCAGTATATGGATAATGGCTGCTATGACTCATCGAAGCATGCAAGGGCATGTGACCAGATCATGTGATACTGGACTCCATCTTGTGCCTGTACTTTTCCACAAACTGTGCTGGGGACTTTGTTTGAAACAATGAAGTTCCTTTCACATGGAAAAAGCTATGAAAGGGGGAAGTGACATCATCACTTGGCCTCACTCCCCCTCCCGCCAGCTCAACACCTGGAAAGACTTCTGGAAAACAAAAGACTTGAACTGGGAAGGTAGTCCCAGGCAGGAAAGAAGGAACGGAAGATTGGTGAACTGTTGTACCATCAGAGTGAGACACTGCTTGATTCAAATCCTGTCTAGTTTATGGAACTTAGATTGCAATTTTGTTTTATTTCTTAGGTAATCTACTTTGATCACAGATGACACAAAGCTGGGGGGAGAGGTAGGGTCCAGAGTGACCTAAACAAATTGGAGATTGGGCCAAAAGAAATTGGATGAGGTTCAACAAGGACAAGTGCAGAGTCCTGCACTTAGGACGGAAGAATCCCATGCACTGCTACAGGTTGGGGACCGACTGGCTAAGTGGGAGTTCTGCAGAAAAGGACCTGGGGATTACAGTGGACGAGAAGCTGGATATGAGTCAGCAGTTTGCCCTTGTTGCCAAGAAGACTAATGGCATATTGGGCTGCATTAGTAGGAGCGTTGACAGCAGATCGAGGGAAGTGATTATTCCCCTCTATTCAGCACTGGTGAGGCCACATCTGGAGTATTGCATCCAGTTTTGGGCCCCCCCACTACAGAAAGGATGTGGACAAATTGGAGACAGTCCAGCAGAGGGCAATGAAAATGATCAGGGGGCTGGGGCACGACTTACGAGGAGAAGCTGAGAGAACTGGGATTTTTTAGTCTGCAGAAGAGAAAAGTGAGGGGGATTTGATAGCAGCCTTCAACTACCTGAAGGGGGTTCCAAAGAGGATGGAGCTCGGCTGTTCTCAGTGGTGGCAGATAACAGAACAAGGAGCAATGGTCTCAAGTTGCAGTGAGAGAGGTCTAGGTTGGATATTAGGAAAAACTATTTCACTAGGAGGGTGGTGTAGCACTGGTATGGGTTACCTAGAGAGGTGATAGAATCTCCATCCTTAGAGGTTTTAAGGTCTGGTTTGACAAAGCCCTGGCTGGGATGATTTCGTTGGTGTTGGTCCTGCTTTGAGCAGGGGGTTGGACTAGATGACCTCCTGAGGTCTCTTCTAAGCCTAATCTTCTATGATTCTATGATCTGTACACTTATTACTTATAATCATTAAAAATCTATCTTTCTGTAGTTAATAAATCTGTTTTATATTTTTTACCTAAAACAATATGTTTGAAGTGCAAAGCGAAATCTGCTCGGGAACGGGGGCTGGTGCATAGTCCTCTCCACATTCAGGGAGGGGTGGACTGGGTAACAAACTTACACAAGTCAGGCTTTTGACCAGCGCAAGACGGTACAGCTCTGTGGTACACAGCTTAGCCAGTCGGTCCCCAATCTGTAGCGGTGCAGGGGAGCTGGGGGTAACTGGCCGGAGCCTCTCTATTGTTGGTTCATGAGTGGCTGGTGAAAGCATTCATGTAACTGCAGCTGGGTGTGTCCCTGCTTGTGTGGGGCTGTGTAAGTGCAAGACCTGGAGAGGACTGCAGTTGGTCACAGCCTCAAAGTGTGAGGGGGGGCCCAGATTGGTATGACAGAGGGCTTAGCGGTACCCCAGTTCCAGGTTGCGCCCCGGGGAAGTATGTCACACACACACCATTAAAGGGCCCTTTATGCTGCCAGCATGGCGTAAAGGGGCCTTAGTGCAAATGAGAATGTGCCCTCTAGAGTCCAGGGCTCAGCACTTCACAAAAGCTACAGTGAATTCACAGTGTTTCCAGACACACTAACAATCTGATGAAGAGCATTGATTCGTCTGCTAGAATTTTCTAACTGAATAGCAGAAAAGATATATTTGGAAAGAAAGAGACAGATGTTAATGAAGGATTAGCACAATTAAGTTATTTTCATTCCCACTGCTGCTGAACCAGCATTTCACACAGAGAGGTGTCTGTTGTGTTTGGCACCGCTAGCAGATGGGACGCAACACTGTTATTCTGTTATCTTCTACGTCTCAGCCAGCTGTCTTCAGCAGGATTAAATGTACCTAACAAGTTTTGCAGTGGATGGGGTTCAGAGGAAGGATTCAAGAGGTCTTTCTTCCTAGTTGTGGAGATGTATTGTTTTCAATAACAGCGCTGCTATCTCCGTACCTGCCTAACAGCTATTGTTGATGTTTACGATTTGTTTACGGTAGTGCTCACAATGTGGGAAGTGCTTTCCAGACAGGCATTCAAAATAAGACAGTCACTACGCAGAAGAGCTCCCAATCTGGGGGTTATTACACTGTGGAATAGTCCCCCAAATGAAATAGCAGAAACCTCATTAGTTCAGCTATTTAAGACTTCACTGGAGAAGACACTAGAAATGTACTGGAGGATACAAGGCCCAGGAACACGGGAATGGGTATGGTAACCTCAGAGAAATTAGAAATGGAAACGTCCCATTTGGTTATTATCTATGGAAAAGCAGAAGGGGTAAGGATACTGCTCTTCTATTTCCATAACAATGAGGCTAAAAAGAAGAGAAATGCAAGCAGGCTCTGTCTTCGTCATAATCAAATGATGTTCCCAACTCCGGTAAAGCAATATTTCACAGGCTGATTTCCACTGACTTGCACGCTTTGTTTTTTAACTCTTAGAATCAGTTGCAATTGTTCTCTCCCCAGCTTTAAAGTAGCTCTTCTGCATCCTTCACTCTTTTCCACAAGAAAAGTCTGATCAGCCCAAAGCTACTAAAATCTGGAATGCCCCCATTTTGTGCAGTTGAAACTATGATGCTTGTTAGACACCTCTTCAGCTTGAGCTGTCTTTTAAAATAAAAGGCACAATTATTTTCTTGGCTCTGGATTGCCAACATTGTTTGCAAATAGAAGCATAAAGAATGGTGCATGCTGTGGATATATTTACAGTGCAAGCCGTGACACTGCAAGGGACAGTCTCTAACTCTGGTCCCTTTCAGCATCTAGCACAATGGGGCTCCCAAGTAAGTCAGCGTCTCTAGGTATTCTGCAATGCAAATGAGCATCACCATAATAAATGTTCTGCAAATGTTGAAGTCTTGATGCCACCCTCATTGGATCAGAGGAGAACGTTTATAGGAAAGCAACCTATTTTCTCATGAAGCCAAAGGACCCCCATGCCTCACAGAAAATAATTCACCCGTATATGAATACTAAATAAATCTGTGTTGGTACCCTTGTTTTCCCCCAGCCAACATTCAAGGCTAGACATTACAAATGACTTTGTCATAAATAAAAACAAACGCAAACACACTCGTTTTGCCTTTCCAATGCCTTCTGAGGAGTATGGCACCTGGTAACAGCAATTAACTAATTAGCTCCTGCTGGGTACAATAATAAATATAACCCCCCATTAGAGATAATAATCAGAATTATTAAATTTCATCTTCTGGATCTGAAATCTTTGCCTTGTAAGCCACATCCTTCACAGTTATGCAATGTGTTTTACCCCACATTGGTGCATGCTAGAAATTCAAAGAGTCCTTACCTTTCTAGTTGCCTGATACTCTGTCTGCTGTGCCTGTCAGGTGTCTTTCATCCAGCAGCGAGAGCTGATGGAAAAAACAGAGGGATGGTGGAAGTGTTGAATGCTGCTGTACTCAGAGACCTGTTGAAGTGTATGTGTGTGTGAGAGAAGGGTTTGGCTAGAAAGGAAAGTGTTAATAATTCAGACAGCTGGAGGCAGGAAACTAACAAAATGACGCTTGCCACCTGCCTCTCCCTGCAAACAGCTTTCATCTCCTCACCAAACAGGTGAGACCTTAATATACACAGAGCTTTCAGAACTTCCCAGCCATCTTCTCTTGCTCCACAGTGTACGTTTCCATATAACTTGTGTCAAGCAAGCAGCTCCTAGACTTCAATCTAATTCAAAAATATACGTATATCCCTTTCCTACTCTAATATATACCTTCCACAAGAGGAGTACAAGCCTGAACACCAGGCACAAAAAACATTCCCTGAGCCTTTTAAGCGTACAGATCACACCTCTATGTTATATACCATGGCCCTGATCCAAAGCCCACCGAAGTCAATGAGGTCTTTTCCACTGACTTCAATGGCATTTGGATCAGCCCACAAGGGTGCAGGAGCGTATTAGGACATTAATTAGAAGATGCACATAGCAAAAGATTTTTGGCTAAATCCTGTCCCACCGCAAAATAACTGGGTGCAACTCCTGCCTTGATATGTTCTAAACATCTTACACTGGATGTTTTACTATTGAAAACCTTGCTTTGGAAATGTACCGAGTGTGTAAAAATGGTAGGTTGTAGCCTTGGTATCATTCTGAACCTTTCGAGTAGACTCGACGATTGGCTTTGCAAAATAAGGGACCATAACAGTGGGAAGGCTAGCAAGTATCGGAGGAAATTGTGTCCACTCTAGCTCAGCAGTACATTTGCTTGTAGTTTGTGGAGCACGCTCTTTGAATAAGCTTGCAAATGACAAGATTGTATTCCATGCAGAGCACATTCATGGATGTGAGCTAATTGTTGAGGACCCAAGTCCCGCTCTGCCGTAAGCTTGATATATGGGGCATTACAACTAACTGGGAATCATTTCCCCCTTGCTCTAGGGAGAGATGCCCTGTGGAAACTGTATACCCAGGCACCATATAGCCCCCTGGTGGACTGTCCCTGCTGTGCTGGCTGGTGCACTGGGAAGAAGAGCTAAAACACTTTCCACCCCCCAATATGGTAGTGGGATAAATAGCCTTGCAGACACTGCTTCCATGCTCTAATGCCTGCGATGTGGGTTGCTGACACAGGGGAATGAGGGGGAAACATATGCACCTATACTGGCATGTAGGATGGACCACAATCTAGTTGCAGAAGACATTAGGGATAGGATATCGAACTAGGGCTGTGCTTGGAACTAATGTTATCTGCATAGCTGAGTTCCAGCTAGGGCTCTCTCTTGCTGGTAAATATTAGCTTATCTTCTAAAAAAGGGCTCTGTACACAAGGTACATTTGTGCGGTGTCTAAAGGCTGCTGAGCAAACAAACACCTGACAATGACAGGTGCCACATTTTGGGGACTGGCACTCAGTGTGTCTAGTTGACGCATAATGTGACCAAATACATTTTCCTTTGTTTCTACGTTATGGTTCCTAGTGCTCGCATGAAGGGCAGATATAAACCATCAATCTAGCAGTTATAAGCCATGTGCAGTGCTGAACTCTTGCTCTCACTGCAGTTCACGACCTTCACCACTCACTTGACTCAAAGAGGATAATTAGAAATCATCCTATCTGGTTTCAGAGGCTTACTTTCCTTACCTTCCTTTAGTTACACTCCTGTAATTCAAACACAATGGGCCACTGCTGTTCCTCCACTGAAGTCAGTAGGATTCCATCCGGCAAGACTTTGGTCCAACCGGTCTCATTGCACTGCCCTTAGTCTGCACATGCACAGATTGGTTCCTCTGGTTAGGATGTGTGGCTCCCTCAGTTACATATCTCAGTGCGCAGATTAAGAGCTCCAAGCATGTATCTGTGCTGGGCTGTGGGCCAGGCTGGATTATCTGGTGCATATATCCCGCCTTTCCACATGACACACATGGTCTCAAACCCAGGTCATAAGAACATAAGAACAGCCATACTGGGTCAGACCAAAGATCCATCTAGCCCAGTATCCTGTCTTCCGACAGTGGCCAATGCCAGGTGCTCCAGAGGGAATGAACAGAACAGGGAATCATCAAGTGACCCATCCCCTGTCACCCATTCCCAGCTTCTGGCAAACAGAGGCTAGGGACACCATCCCTGCCCATCCTTGCTATTAGCCATTGACAGACATATCCTCCATGAACTTATCTAGTTATTTTTTGAACCCTGGTATAGTCTTTGCCTTTACAACATCCTCTGGCAGAGAGTTCCATAGACTGACTGTGTGTTGTGTGAAAAAATACTTCTTTCTCTTTTGTTTGAAACCTGCTGCCAATTAATTTCATTTGGTGACCCCTAGTTTTTGTGTTATGAGAAAGAGGAAAGAACACTTCCTTATTGACTTTCTCCACACCAGTCATGATTTTATAGACCTCAATCATATCCTTCCTTAGTCATCTCTTTTCCAAGCTGAAAAGTCCCAGTTTTATTAATCTCTCCTCATACAGCAGCCGTTCCATACCCCTAATCATTTTGTTGCTCTTTTCTCTTGTTTTCCAATGTGCATTACTTTGCATTTATCAACATTGATTTTCATCTGCCATTTTGTTGCCCAGTTACCCAGTTTTGAGAGTTCCTTCTATAGCTCTTTGCAGTCTGCCTGGGACTTAAGTACCTTGAGTAGTTTTGTATCATCTGCAAAGTTTGCCACCTCATTGATTACCCCTTTTCCCAGATCATTTATTAATATGTTAAACAGCACGGTCCCAGTACAAACCCCTGGGGGACACCACCATTTATTTCTCTTGATCCTGAAAACTGACCATTTTTTCCTACCCTTTGTTTCCAATCTTTTAACCAGTTACTGATCCATGAGAGAACCTTCCCTCGTATCCCATGACAGCTTACTTTGCTTAAGAGCCTTTGGTGAGGCACCTTGTCAAAGGCTTCCTGAAAATCTAAATACACTATATCCACTGGGATAACCCTTGTCCTCAAAGAATTCTAGTATACTGGTGAGGCGTGATTTCCCTTTACAAAAACGATGTTGACTCTTCCCCAACAAATTATGTTAATCTATGTGTCTGACAATGTTATTCTTTATGATAGTTTCAACCAGTGTCCCCGGTACTGAAGTCATGCTGACCAGCCTGTAATTGCCGGGATTGCCTCTGGAGCCCTTTTTAAAAATTGGTGTCACATTAGCTATGTTCCAGTCATTTGGTACAGAAGCTGATTTAAATGATAGGTTACAGACTACAGTTAGTAGTTCTGCAATTTCACATCTGAGTTCTTTCAGAACTCTTGGGTGAATACCATCTGGTCCTGGTGACTTATTACTGTTTAATTTATCAATTTGTTCCAAAACCTCCTCTAATTACACCTCAATCTGAAACAGTTCCTCAGATTTCTTACCTAAAAAAAATGGCTCAGGTTTGGGAATCTCCCGCACATCCTCAGCCATGAAGACTGATACAAAGAATTCATTGAGTTTCTCCACAATGGCCTTATCGTCCTTGAGTGCTTCTTTAGCAACTTGATCATCCAGTGGCACCACTGGTAGTTTAGCAGGCTTCATGCTTCTGATATACTTCAATTTTTTTTTTGCTATTACTTTGAGTCTTTGGCTAACTGTTCTACAAATTCTTTTTTGGCTTTCCTCATTATATTTTTACACTTCATTTGCCAGAGTTTATGCTCTTTTCTATTTTCCTCACTAGGATTTAACTTCCACTTCCAGAGGGTTCCTGCAGGGGGGTCATCACACTCCAACCCTCCAACCAATGGCAAACTGGCATCATCTAGAACCAGGACTCCTTGAAACTCAGCTCAGATAGGAGGTTCCACCCCAGGACCCAATTGGTGGAAGGCCAGAGTGTTGCATTGGTCTATTCCCCCTGCTAAAGATAGAAGGAGGAACAGGAAGTTATCCATGAAATTTAGCTCCACCCTGCTTTGGACTGCTTAGCAGTGCTCACTTCCTGATCCTGACCTCATGGTTTCCTGACTTGTCCCTGATTCCTGGTATCTGACTCATGGCTTCTGATCTCTGGTTTGTCCCTTGATCTTAACCTCCTGGTATCTAACTCTCAGTTCATGATCTTGGGTCCTTACCTTCTGGTTCTAAACCCCAGCTGGCATGGGACCCCCTCTGCCCCTATGCTAATCACTAGGCCTGGCTGCCTGTGTCCTGGCCCTGACACACTGCTCAACAAAGAGATAGCAGAAATAGAAGATATGAACAATGGATTTGATTAGCAGCATGGAAAGATCTCCACACACGGAGAGACCGAAAAGATTGGGGCCATTTAGTTTAGAGAGAAATAAAATAAGGGGATATGACAGAAGTAAACAAAATAATGAATAAGCTTTCAGATACTATGGTGACGAGCATGATGTAAGAACCAATATAGAAGAGAAGAAAAGAGAAGAGGAAAGGTAACCAAATAGCCTATGGAACTCATTGCAACAAGATATTGTTGAGGACAAGAATTTTGCAGGATTACAAACTGAATTGTATAGAATAGCCATTTGCATAGATAAAAAATGTATGAGGGACAGAAACATTTGTGCTTTAGGACCAGCCCCTAACTGACAGAAGTTAAGAAGCAATTTCTAGGTAAGTTATTCCATAATTGTCCATTACATCACTTTTTACACCCTTTCATAGAATCATAGAATATCAGGGTTGGAAGGGACCTCAGGAGGTCATCCAGTCCAACCCCCTGCTCAAAGCAGGACCAATTCCCAACTAAATCATCCCAGCCAGGGCTTTGTCAAGCCTGACCTTAAAAACTTCTAAGGAAGGAGATTCCACCACCTCCCCTAGGTAACCCATTCCAGTGCTTCACCACCCTCCTAGTGAAAAAGTTTTTCCTAAAATCCAACCTAGACCTCCCGCACTGCAACTTGAGACCATTACTCCTTGTTCTGTCATCTGGTACCACTGAGAACAGTCTAGATCCATCCTCTTTGGAACCCCCTTTCAGGTAGTTGAAAGCAGCTATCAAATCCCCCCTCATTCTTCTCATCTGCAGACTAAACAATCCCAGTTCCCTCAGCCTCTCCTCATAAGTCATGTGCCTACTTATACAGCCCAAAATGCCATTAGCCTTCTTGACAACAAGGGCACATTGCTGACTCATATCCAGCTTCTCGTCCACTGTAACCCCCAGGTCCTTTTCTGCAAAACTGCTGCCTAGCTACTCGGTCCCTAGTCTGTAGCAGTGCATGGGATTCTTCCGTCCTAAGTGCAGGACTCTGCACTTGTACTTATTAAACCCCATCAGGTTTCTTTTGGCCCAATCCTCTAATTTGTCTAGGTCCCTCTGTATCCTATCTCTACCCTCCAGCGTATCTACCACTCCTCCCAGTTTAGTGTCATCTGCAAACTTGCTGAGAGTGCAGTCCACGCCATCCTCCAGATCATTAATGAAGATATTGAACAAAACTGGCCCCAGGACCGACCCTTGGGGCACTCCGCTTGAAACCGGCTGCCAACTAGATATGGAGCCATTGATCACTACCCGTTGAGCCTGACTATCCAGCCAGCTTTCTATCCACCTTATAGTCCATTCATCCAGCCCATACTTCTTTAACTTGCCGGCAAGAATACTGTGGGAGACCGTATCAAAAGCATTGCTAAAGTCAAGGAATAACATGTCCGCTGCTTTCCCCTCATCCATAGACCCAGTAATCTCCTCATAGAAGGCAATTAGATTAGTCAGGCATGACTTGCCCTTGGTGAATCCATGCCGACTGTTCCTGATCACTTTCCTCTCCTTTAAGTGCTTCAGAATTGATTCCTTGAGGACCTGCTCCCTGATTTTTCCAGGGCCTGAGGTGAAGCTGACTGGCCTGTAGTTCCCAGGATCCTCCTTCTTCCCTTTTTTAAAGATGGGCACTACATTAGCCTTTTTCCAGTCATCCGGGACCTCCCTGATCGTCATGAGTTTTCAAAGGTAATGGCCAATGGCTCTGCAATCACATCCGCCAACTACCTTCCTAAGTAGTATCTGGTGCTGGCCACTGTCAGAGAGAGGATACTGGCTTAGATGGACTTTGGGTCTGAGCTGGTCTAGCTATTCCTAACTTTCTATGCTAGCAAGAAGACTTGAAAATACAGGGCTAGATTCAGCTGTGGCACATGTCCACTGAAGTGAATGGAAGTGAGTCTGCATATAAAATGGAATATGGCCCTATCAGTTGACACAGAAGGGTTTTTTTTTTAAATTTTACCTGTTTTCAGCCCATCTCTGCCCATCCACTCCTTCCAGGGCTGCTGCACTGGTTTCTGGTTGCTCCCAACCTGTCTTGAGGCGGTGTTAAAGGTAGATCATATATTGACAAACTACCGTCTTTTTAATTTGCTGGTATTTCCCTTCTATTTAACTAATTTGCCTTTTTTTTTAAATGGAAAAGGAAAAGATCCTGTTGCTGCAAGGTCCTGTTGTAACAGATGGCAATTTCCTGCAATATCCTGAATTAACCCTTTCCTGCAATATCCCGAATAAACCTTATTGAATTAATTTTAATAGCTTTGGGGTCTTTTGTATTAAAAGTGCAGTTTGTGTGTTCTTGCCGAGTTGTATGTAACTTTTCTAAGGACATGAGTAATGTAAATGTTAGGCGAGTCAAAGAACTTTTTGGACCATACATGTGAAGTGGGTTTCATAGGAGGTACTTGGGAGGCCTTTTTAAGCTATGCCCTGGGGAGAGACCCATTGTCTACTGACTACCTGCTTCTGGAAAGGAGCGACTACACTTTTCATGCCATGTGCCAGTTCTGAGCTGAGGCTGTAATCATAGAATCACAGAATACCAGGGTTGGAAGGGACCTCAGGAGGTCATCTAGTCCAACCCCCTGCTCAAAGCAGGACCAATTCCTTGACCCCAGGAGACCTCAGGGGGGAGCAGCATGGGTTGAAGTACTTACCTGCCAGAGTCCAGGTTGGGAACAATGGGGTGGGGGGAGGGAGAATCTCTGGTAAGCTTATTAGCATGCAGGTAGGTTCTTTTATTATTTTAATGTTTTCTCTGCAATGCTTATAGCATAAGAATAAATAGGCTTTGCTGTGTGGTAACTTAGAACTGGGTCATTTGCACTGTTCATCACCTAGAGGAAAGGCAAAGCAGGTCTGCTTAGGCAGTGTGACTTTGCTGGTGAATTCACAATATAATCAGGGAGCTGTGCAACCTGGAAATACCCTGATCAGAAGGGAATGAGATGCTTGTCTCCACCGAAGGGAGGTGACAACCAGGGTACCCTGGCTCAATTCTAGTTGCCCTGAACCATGACGCCCAACACAGCAGGGATTTTAGAGGTACAAAAAGCAGGACATTAAAGTTTGAGTTCCCTTAGTGTCCACAACTTGAACAGTTTGCACAGGGATATTAAAGCAGAACCGACAGAGAGTAACCAAGACGATGACATAGGCCAACGAGGGATCAGCTGAAAGAATCTATTCTGAAAACCAGAGCTGGATCTCCTGGAGGACAGGACCATCTGCACAGAGACCACGTACCCTTGTGGTGGCCCCCACTGTGTGGCAGTGTGCTCCCACAAGAGCCGTGCTATGAGGGACTCCTGCTGGTGAGAGCCCTGGAGGTCCTTACTGGTCAGAAGAGGTATTTAAAAGCAGATTGGAGTTTGGTAAATCCCATGGGGTAGGGAGGTGAGTGTGCCCCCAGGTGATGTTACAGCACTATCCTGCACTGCAGATGAGGCACAAACTGGGCACAACACCAGGTTATTCCCTAGCTTCACTCTTGGAAACTGCTGAGCCATTTTGACCAATCTTATAAAACACAACAACCTATAGGTAGACACGTGACATGGAACATTCAAGCCTGGACAGTTAAAGCCTGGCAAAGTTATAAGCAACTTAAAATAGGGTCTCATCATGGGAAGTGTTGGACAGCCTTAATAAAGGTACAGCCAGTCTGCTTATCGTATATGTAACATTCTTTATATCACATGCAAAAATATGTTAAAATAACTTTATTAAGATCGCAAAGTCAAGCACTCAAACATTAGGAAGTACTAGAATTCATGTAGCCTCTACAACTTTAACTTGGCCTCTTTGTGTGTGGTCGTTAATTACATGGTTCACGTACTATTTTATCCAGAGGACCCCTGCCTCCTTCAGTGCCCAGGATGGATAACTGCTCTCTGAATGAGCAGCTTTTTGATATATATATATTTTTAAATCCTCATTGCTCAGTGTTTGGCCCCAGGCCTCATGTGGGACACACTATTCAAGCCATCCTTTGAGTACAGAATTATTAATTTCCTTAAAGCTTTTCTATGGTGCTCATCACTATAGTATCTGAGTACTACACACAAATTAATGAACTTATCTTCACCACACCCCTGTGAGAGGAGTGTGTATTATCCCCATTTTATAACTAGGGAACTGAGGCAGAGATGAAGGTCAAAAGTTTCTACTAATTTTGGGTGGCCAATTTGAGACACCTAGGACCTGATTTTTCAGAGTACTTAGCATTATATAGCACTTTATATGTTCAAGCCGCAGCTCCCATTGACTCCAGTTGCCGCTATGAATGCTCAGCACTTCTGGAAATCAGCCTCTGGCATATCAAATCAGAAACCCAGAAAACGAGGAAAACTCCATTGGTAACCATCTGTGAAAAGTTTGGTTGAAGTGACTCGCCCAGCGTCACACAGGAACTCTGCAGCGTGTGTAGCAGAATCCAGTTCTGCAGAGCAGCATTCAACTGCCTTAATCATGAGACCCTCCTTTTTTATTCCTGCCAACCCCTGTTTAATTCATTACCCACCTGCCAACTTCTGCAACAAATCAGGCAGATGCCCTACAGACAGCAGTCTCCTTCACAACACAATCCTGATTCACCTCCTGAGCTGGTCCACCCTGAGCACTGAACGAAGCAGGGGTCCTGTGGCAAAATTAGCAGGCGGGCATGTAAATAACTTCTGTGTCGTAACACCTATGCACAAGGGGGCTGAATTAAGGCTGCACAGGAAACCATAATCCTGGCATTTCTTGCTTGTAAGTGTTTGACTTTGCAACCAAAATTACGTTCTTTTAATGTAATTTTTTTGTGCAATATGTATATATATTGTATGAATGTCTGTACATACACAACTATTATAACACATATTATACACCTAGAACCTATATACACACACATATTAGACTATCAGAGTACAAACTACATACATAGAAACTAATGTATTATAACATGCATAATGATTAAATATAGCATTTACAGTAAGAGAGCTTAAAGTTCTTGTGTGATATCATAGGATTTAAAGTAGCACAAACACTGTTCAATTCTACATTAGCCATATATTTAAAACGATCACTCAAACATACCATTTGACACAGAACAAATATATGGAATATATACGTATCTACGTAAAAACAAATTCCTTTTTTAATGAAGGAATATTATCTAAATAAAAACAGATTCATGATTCATATTTCTCAGATGAAGGAGCTGAAATGCACAATGACAAAATTCATGGAATCATAGAATATCAGAGTTGGAAGGGACCTCAGGAGGTCATCTAGTCCAACCCCCTGCTCAGAGCAGGACCAAGCAAGACTATAGTGTGCTATATAGTCTATATGTACATTAGACAGTCACTGGTACAGTCTTAAATGTGCACTAAGAACGAAAAATATTACTTACTTCTCTCTGCATGGTTAGGAGACATTCATATCCTTTTCAATCAGTTCCGTGAACTATGGAAGGAACATTTCCCGGCTAGCAAAACAGACAGTAATTCCTATCAATCTGAATCTGAAATCCAGATTAAATTGAAATCCTCTCTCTGTGAGGATTAAGTGACCATTAAGTGCCTTGAAAATGGTGGTGTTTCAAATTCTGCTGCACAATGGATAATATCTGTATTTTAAATACCAACCAACAAACACTCGTCATTTCAATACTGTATTGAGATGCAGGTGATAATTTCCCAAACCAAAATCTACCCTCCTCCCTTGTAACATTTGATCTATCGGATAAATGTTATTGTAATCGGTTTTGTTTCTGTGGCTAAATCAACCCATGCACTCCACTCCCTGCCATTATAATTTTTCGATACCTGCAAAGGTGGCACCTGTGACTGTCCACCACCTCTCATCATGGAAACACTGACTCATGGCCAACACGTTAAAATAATAAATGGAGATATACCTATCTCACAGAACTGGAAGGGTCATTGAGTCCAGCCCCCTGCCTTCACTAGCAGGATCAAGTACTGATTTTGCCCCAGATTCCTAAATGGCCCCCTCAAGGATTGAATTTACAACCCTGGATTTAGCAGGCCAATGCTCAAACCACTGAGTTATCCCTCCTGCTGTAAGTCATGCACAGAAAGGAACATACATTATTAGGAACACAGAGATTGCCAGACTGGATCAGATCCAAGGTCCATCTAGCCCAGTGTCCTGTCACTAACAGTGGCCAGCATCAGCTGATTTATAAGAACCCCACAGCAGTAGATGAGGGATAATCAGATTACGGCTGAAGCACCAGGTTTAATATCCCTTCCAAGATTTTTGCTGTCACTGGTTAAGACAACTCCTGATGTTCTTGATATGGGCAACTCTTTATCAGTGTTCTACCACTTAGGAGTGCAATGGAGTTTAGTAGAGTGCAGGGGCCCAGCTACAGGCTGGTTGGGAGGCAAAATGTGAAAATAGAGGACATGCAGCAAAGGTAGTAACTTCCCAAGCAACAGATTAACAGAACAGGGCAGCCAGGCAAAGAGGAACCACAGAGCATTTGAACCATACCCTGAAAGATTCCTTGGCCAACCAAGGAGAAATAGGCAGGAGTTAGGGAATGGAGAGGTCCTGAGATGCCCCAAATATTACAAGAAAATGACAGGCCTGGGTCTGCATCTCAGTGATCCAGTCACTCACAGAGGCCTTGTTTACATCCAAGAGAAATGGCTTCAATCACCTTGCCAAGTACAGATGGAAAAATGGTATCTTTGGCTATCACCACCATCTCAGAAGTGAGGGTCGGAGATCCAGGAGAACCCCTCATTGTGACCCACTTGGACCAAGTGAGCAAATCCCATGAAAGAATAGCAGCAGGCACCCCAGCATCCTGCCCCCCAGATACTTTCCCTCACCCACCCAGCACCATTCAGTCCCTCTCTGCGAGGCACTGGGAGAGGGAGAGGGAGAGGGAGAGGGAGCTTGATAATAATATGGTTCCAAGAGAGGAATGCTAAGAAAAACAACAAATATTGCGGGATTTGTGACAAAAATCACGAGAGTTGCTACAGTACTTTACAGTGGTCTAGGGACTGACGATATAAGGTTTGAAAAGTGCTATGAAAATGTGAAATGGTAATTATTATTCGTCCATTTTTCTTATAAAATGTCCCAACTAAATAAGAGCAAACTGCAATTGTTCCTCTTTTCCAGAAGGTGGCAGTGCAGGTTTGGAGAAATGGTATATTCACGATGGTGACACTTACATTGGATGTGTGTCCCAAGTCTTAATTCAAGGGACAGCTATCGATTTGTTCTGGAATCGCTATGGGCATAATATAAACCTGACCTATATGTACAGCTATGGGCGATGGTTCACACAGTAACAGGAACATTTTTGACTTGTCTTCATTGTCACCTCCCTCCCACCAAAGTGAATGCAGGCACTGGTGCAATTCCCTAATAAACAATCAATAGCAAACTTGCTTTTCTTTCTATAATAATGAAATCTGTTCAGCCCATACAGGAGGGGTGAAGCTGTACAACCCTGGGGAAGGTGCTAACATAACAGTAGGCTTGAAAGGATTAGATTTTTGTCGGTAAAGGTCGATTTCACTGTCGATTGTGCAAACTGACAAAAGAAATATTTCCCTTACTATTAATTGAAATTTACAAATAACCAAAGTACAAAAAAAGCAGCTTGAGAACTTAGAGTCAAAATCCAGTTTTTAGACTTTTGAATTAGGCTTATTACAAATGGACCAGAAAATGAATAGTAAAAACAGGTATGATTTCTTTATTTAAGGATATTTATTTTGTATATTTTGACAGTTGATGTTGACAATTTGTGCTTTAATGATTTATAAAGCATGAACTTTTTGAATCTCAGTTTCTACTGTCAATAAATAATTGTCTGATTCCCCCCCATATTTTCATGCAACTGTGAAAATTTAAATTGATACTAGAAAAATAAATGCTTAAAAATAAACATTGATGTCAATTATAAAAAAAAATTGAATTCTACAAGCCTACACAAGAATACTACCGCTATGAAATGCCTTGAGTGCTATGGATGGAAGATGCTAGAGAAGTATGAAGATAATTTGTTATATATCATTAATAAATAATCTATGTCTTGCCTTTGAGGCTCCAAATGGTAATGTGTGAAAAGCAAGGGAAACGCTACTAGGTAAATGATCATGTTAACAAGTACAGACATGAAAGATAAGCTAGAATCTCACAGGCCATTTCAACCACAGCTGCAGTACATTTCTCAAAGACAGTTTGTATAGGAGTTTGTTCCTTCCCCCTCTTCTAGAAGTGCTACTCTGGAGTTTGTGACTTAGCACTTCTAGAAGAGGGGGAAGGAACAAAGTCACAAACCCCAGAGTAGCACTTCTAGAGAAGGGGGAGAGAACAAACTTCTATACAAACTAGCTGAACTCAATAGGCACCTACTAAAGGAAAGGGCATGACGACTCTGCAGGGTGTGGGCTGAGTAATAGGAGGATTTGGGCAGGTGGGGGATCTGCAGCGATCTAGTGCACCAAACCCGTGTTTTACAGAAGCCTTGTTATGAAGCAGGAGTAGGGACTGGTCACCAGTCTCAGGAGAAATGGAGGGAGGCCATGAGAGATGCTAGTCCATGAGGTCCCCAATCCCAGAGATCATCTTCAATGTTGTGCAGAGTGACAGGCCTACTGCCAGCCCCACTCCACAGCAGGGGCAGGGACAGGGCCAGGGCGCCAGATTTAGGGTGTTCACTGCACCAAGAGTACAAGGACTGAACGGAGGCTGCCCCTTGCACTAGCATGCCAGTTAGCGAAGATGCAAGGTGTGAGGCCTTTTTCGGCAGTCATGTTAGGAGAGCAGCAGCCATGAGTCAAGAAGCAGAAAGTCACATCCCCACATTCCATCTAAGTTCCATTAAAACAATGTACTACCAGGCTGTTAAGAAGGCGATCCCGTCCTAATAGTACCCACCATCACCAGATAAAGAAACAGATCTTAAGATGTTTAAAGAAAATTTTGATAACATTCTGTCTGGCAAGGATTCACATATTAACAGTTGTGATTGTGAAATCGACACTTCTTTATTGGTTTGCCTTTATGGTCCCTACTTCTCTATTGTTTATCTGTATGGTTTCAGTCTGATCCTTTGATTGTTTCTGTCTGTTACATAACTCATTTTGCAAGGTTTAAATCGGCTAAGGTGATGGGGTATGATTGGGTGAAGAACTCTTTCACAGTATGTTAGGATTGGTCAAAGAATTATTTTGCGATACTTCAGTAACACAGTTGGTTAGGGTATAGCTAAGCGGGACTCAAGTTTCACTATATAAACTGGGGTCCAAAAGGAAGTTCTTTGGGAACCAACTCCAGGACACAGCCCAAGATCAGAACTGCCAGACCTCAACACCCTGTCAACTATATCTTGCAGAAGCTGGAGTCCCTGGAAAACCTGATCCTGGCTGGCCACCACGAAAAGTTTTTCTGCCTTATTGGGAGTGATGATCATCGTATGCTTAGCATGTGCATTCTGTTTTGGTAACTGTTAATAAATAGAGGTTAAGGATATTACCGTGTAAGGCTCTTTCACTGGTAAAAGGTCCTGTAAGCCCATAGAAGGTTACACCTTGAGCCCTAGGAACAGGGTAAATGTGGGTGCCCTAGAGCGTGCAGGTAAAAAAGGAGGCCTCAGGGCACTTGCCTGCCCCACCCCAGCTCTTGTGCACCTGTTCAGGGCTAGGCTGTGCTTGGCACAAGCATTACACATACCGGAAGCACGGATACATCTGCTAAGTCTGAGTTCAGTTTAGCCCCCTTTATTGCTAAGCATCCTACTTAAAGGCAGCAGAAATTTTCCCCATATCAAGTTGGAAAAAAAAAAAAGGCGAAATCCTCGCGCCACTGAAGTCAATGGGAGTTTTGCCAATGACCTTCTGGGAGCCACGATCGGCCAAACCTGCGGACGCGGCAGGTAAACAAACCGGCCCGGCCTGCCTGGGGCTTTCCCTGCACAAGCGGTGGAACAAGTTTGGGAACCACTGGCATAGGGAAATGGAGTATTTTCATATGCAATTTAACTTGCTAGGATTCATGGTTACATGGAAAAGTGCTTTTCTGTGCACAGTTCTAGACTCTGTTTTGTTTACTGGGCTCAGCTTGAGTTCAGTCTTGGACTGGAAAATGGGACACCACACTCTGTCTCAACCAGGGATTGCTTTCCGAGCACGCAAACTTGCCGTCGTGTGTGTTATGTCGTACAGAAACTTTGTACAATGGATCCATGATATGGCCTACAGGGCATTGAGCAGAGATCTTCAGCTTTGATTTACCATGAGGCCTTGGGGGCTGGGCGGGGGGCACTTGGAGTTAAAAATCTATTGGGTTCTGCTTCTAAAGACAAAAGCCAGTGCTTTCCTGCTAAGCCAGCCACACCCTTTTCATCTCCTTCCTCCCCTCGCCCGTGGACTGAGCTCCTTTAGTCTCATCTTCTAGTCCGAATAAAATGTACCAACACGAGCCTGTCAAGCTAAAGCTCTACATGGCAGTGGACTGTATTACACGAAAGCTGGCATCATTGAAACAGAAAAAGTTTCAATGGGGTGCCTGCTGCTATTCTTTCATGGGATTTGCAGTTCTTACTGTGTCCAGAGAAATCCATGCAGCGCCCTGCCCGAGTGTGCCAAAAGGCAGCTGCTAATTGCAGACCACCCTAAGGAACAGACAAGCTTTTGTACATTTTCCCCCCAACTCAGAAAGGATTAAAGTCTTAGTCATTCCTTCCCGGCAGCTGGCTAATTAGCTACCAGTGTTACCCTAGTGCTGCAGCCGATCGACTTGCTGAACCCCGCTCTGTCCTTTCTCTTCCCCCATCCACCCATAGCCCAAGACCTCAGAATTAGATTGTTCTCATGCTACCTGGCAAATAGATGCTCTGGAAATATGAAAGCAGATCCAGCCCCAATCCCTGCAGCCTGAAGGAGGCATCATTGCCCAGTTCAAAGGGTGCTTGCTTCAGGACAGCTAGGTTCTAGTCCAGGGGTCGGCAACCTTTCAGACGTGGTGTGCCAAGTCTTCATTTGTTCACTCTAATAAAGGTTTCACGTGCCAGTAATACATTTTAACATTTTTAGAAGGTCTCTTTCTATAAGCCTATAATATATAACTAAACTATTGTTGTATGTAAAGTAAATAAGGTTTTTAAAATGTTTAAGAAGCTTCATTTAAAATTAAATTAAAATGCAGAGCCCCCCCGGATCAGTGGCCGGACCCAGGCAGTGTGAGTGCCACTGAAAATCAGCTTGAGTGTCGCCTTTGGTACACATGCCATAGGCTGCCTACCCCGTTCTAGTTCCAACCCTCGCACAGATCTGCTGGGTGACCTGGGGCCAATCTCTTGCCCTCTCTCTGCCTATCTGTAAAGTGACAATAATAATAATGATGCCTTCCTTCAGAAAGCTCTTTGTGATGCGTAGATGTAAATCACGACATCAAAGCATGTGTGACTCTCAGTGAAAGCCAGGTCTTTTAGCCAGAGCTGGTTCCAGCATGCTGTAAAATTCTGCTGATGTGGGGATGGATCTGAGCCAGCCGCCTTGCTTTGATTGTGGCTAAATCAGAGCCCCTCTCACTCACAAACGGCTTCCCCCTGCTCGCGCTGCTGATCGTTACCGTCCTGAGCTGTACTTCTGCTCAGTCCTTGTGCAGGGACCCTGCTGCTCAGCATGCTGGAAACGGGCATCACAACTGAAGAGGGAAACAGAAGAGCTAGAATTGAAAGGGAAAAAAATCCAGATGGGCAGAGAAAAAGAACATAGATTAAAAAAAACGAGAGGAAGGATGGAGTTTAGGGCAAACATGTAGGGCGATCTAGTTCAGAGAAGATTTCAGAGTGGTAGCCATGTTAGTCTATATCAGCAAAAAGAGCAGGCCCCACAGTATGCCAACATTTTTATGGCTGACTTAGACCAACGTTTCCTCAGCTCTCGTCCCCTAACGCCCCTACTCTACTTGCACTACATTGATGACATCTTCATCATCTGGACCCATGGAAAAGAAGCCCTTGAGGAATTCCACCAGGATTTCAACAATTTCCATCCCACCATCAACCTCAGCCTGGACCAGTCCACACCAGAGATCCACTTCCTGGACACTACAGTGCTAATAAGTGATGGTCACATAGGCTAGGTCTACACTACCCGCCTGAATCGGCGGGTAGAAATCGACCTCTCGGGGATCGATTTATCGCGTCCCGTGGGGACGCGACAATCGATCCCCGAATCGGCGCTCTTACTCCACCAGCGGAGGTGGGAGTAAGCGCCGTCGACAGAAAGCCGCAGAAGTCGATTTTGCCGCCGTCCTCACAGCGGGGTAAGTCGGCTGCGATACGTCGAATTCAGCTACGCTATTCACGTAGCTGAATTTGCGTATCTTAAATCGACTCCCCCCTGTAGTGTAGATGTACCCATAAACACCCCCCTATACCGGAAACCTACTGACCACTATACTTACCTACATGCCTCCAGCTTTCATCCAGACCACATCACACGATCCATTGTCTACAGTCAAGTTCTAAGATACAACCACATTTGCTCCAATCTTTCAGACAGAGACAAACACCTACAAGAACTCTATCAAGCATTCTTACAACTACAATACCCACCTGCTGAAGTGAAGAAACAGATTGACAGAGCCAGAAGAGTACCCAGAAGTCACCTACTACAGGACAGGCCCAACAAAGAAAGTAACAGAATGCCACTAGCCATCACCTTCAGCCCCCAACTAAAACCTCTCCAGCACATCATCAAGGATGTACAACTTATCCTGAAGGACGATCCCTCACTCTCACAGACCTTGGGAGACAGGCCAGTCCTCGCTTACAGACAGCCCCCCAACCTGAAGCAAATACTCACCAGCAACCACACACCACAGAACAAAAAAACTGACCCAGGAACCTATCCTTGCAACAAAGCCCGTTGCCAACCCTGTCCACATAACTATTCAAGGGACACCATCATAGGACCTAATTACATTAACCACACCATCAGGGGCTCATTCACCTGCACATCTACCAATGTGATATATGCCATCATGTGCCAGCAATGCCCCTCTGCCATGTACATTGGCCAAACCGGACAGTCTCTACGCAAAAGAATAAATGGACACAAATCAGACGTCAAGAATTATAACATTCAAAAACCAGTCGGAGAACACTTCAACCTCTCTGGACACTCAATTACAGACCTCAAAGTTGCAATTCTTCAACAACAACAAAAACTTCAAAAACAGACTCCAACGAGAAACTGCAGAACTGGAATTAATTTGCAAACTGGACACCATTAAATTAGGCTTGAATAAAGACTGGGAGTGGATGAGTCATTACACAAACTAAAAACTATTTCCCCATGTTAATTTCCCCCCCTTCTGTTACTCATACCTTCTTGTCAACTGTTTGAAATGGGCTATCCTGATTATCACTACAAAAGTTTTTTTCCTCCTGCTGATAATAGCCCACCTTAATTGATTTGTCTTGTTAGAGTTGGCATGGCAACCCCCATCTTTTCATGTTCTCTGTATATATATAATCTTCCTACTGTATTTTCCATTCAATGCATCTGATGAAGTGGGCTGTAGCCCACAAAAGCTTATGCCAAATAAATTTGTTAGTCTCTAAGGTGCCACAAATACTCCTCGTTCTTTTTACAAAAGAGATTGTATGCCATTTTTTCTAGTCCATCAAATGAGACTAAAGGAGCTCAATGTATTTAGCTTATTGAACTGAGACTTGATCTCGGTCTATAATTACCTACACTGAGAGATACAACCAGAGTCTTTGACCTAGCAGACAAAGGCAGAATGGGAGCCAACAGCTGGGAGCTGAAATCAGCATAATTCCAATCGGAAATAAAATTCAGTTGATGGCCGGGAGGATAATTAACCATTGGAACAAATTGCTGAGGTATGTGACAAGTTTCCCATCACTTTGAGTCTTT
Organism: Chrysemys picta bellii; assembly: GCF_011386835.1. NCBI lineage: Eukaryota > Metazoa > Chordata > Testudines > Emydidae > Chrysemys > Chrysemys picta. The sequence continues at coordinate 71,961,089 of NC_088801.1, read as the reverse complement.
CTAAAATATTTGCTCTAGTTCAACCAGATTGTAGGCTTGATGCAGGATTCACTGGCCTGTTTTGTACAGGAAGTCAGACTAGTTAATGGTATGGTCCCTTCTGGCTTTCTAATCTATGAAATACCATTAATCATCATGCTTAGCACACTGATGGGATTCAAATTTAAGAAACAGAGGTTTATAGTTTCAGATCCAGGCTGCTTCATTGAATATTCAATTATATAGGCAAACACAGGGGTTTCCACGCAAAGCTTAACCGGTACCACCCCATTTGGGCACAGTCCCCTGCTATCTGTGGCATCCCACATTCCCAGTATAAGAAGACCATTAATACTGTGGCAAAGCTCATTTTATCTGCAAATGGTAAGTGCCAAATTTTCAGGGGTGACCCATGTACGCTGCTCCCATTTCTACCAGGCTCTGTGCTGTAGCAACCTCCCACCAGGCGTCACAGTCTCCCCTCCCTCCCTCCCTGGTTGCTTCAGGTGACTCCAGCAGTGCAAACTTGGGTTTTCCTTTGCCCCACTGTCACTGCCCTGCGTCAGGAGCCTTTGGCCTCCTCAAGGCAGCAGCAGTAAAGCAGAGGCCCCTAAGAAGCCAACTGCTGCTCCCAGGGCAATCTGTGAGCATTCCTGTTCGCTTACACCCTGGAGTCTAGCTGGTGCCGGTGGAGTTTAGGGAGTAGAACTCCAGAATAGCAGGTGAGCCGCCATCTGTGATGAAGGGGACCATCTCCCTCAACCCCCTAATGGTCAGTGCAATGGCTAGTGGTTTAAGTCCAGGGATTGGCAATAGGGGAACCTGGGCTTTCCCACTCCACTGGGTTCCACCCAAGCGCCCTGGGGCAGGCAGTTCAGTTGTATGACCTGGGCAAGGGGGCCAGCCAGCCTCCTTCCTTTGTGAACTCCCAAAATACTACAATAGTTTTATAATGGAGTCACAGTCTCCCCTTAGACACTCCAGTCTATCTTGTCTGCCAGGGAAGCTGAACTGTGTGATAAATGGTGGTGACTTCTAGCAAAAAATCACAATGGCTATAGTAAAGTAGTGGGAGACAGATATATTACCTCCTACCACATCTCTGCCTCTGCAGAAGTCCAGCAAAGGCCTGGCTAATGGCCCACAAAGCATCTTCCCAGGAGGGGGTCTGGAGGTTTCCTCCCCTACTCATGAGCAGATGCTCTGCTGTCCTTTCTGCACTGATTTGCAGCTGAGTTGAGGCAGACATCAGGATGGCATGGGGGTCCTATTAGATTCCTACAGGACCTACCAGTGCAGGTCTGCGCCCTTGCACTGACCATCCTTAGTGAGCTGCGATTGCCTTTTTAAGCTCCATCTCCACTGAGAACATGGAGGGCGGAGCCTCCTGTGATCAGAGCTGCTCCTTAACCTGCGCTCCTTATGTGGGGTTTCTACGTCCCATCACACCATCCCTTGCCAGCTTGTCTGGGGTGAGGGAAAGCAGCGACTCTTCTGACCAACTTAGCAAGACAGTTCAAGAGAACCCTACTGCCAGCTAAACATTATATAAAAAATGGAGTGCCCCCTCTCTCAGAGCAAGAGGCATATAGAAGTCCATTAATGGCTATTAGCCAGAATGGGTAAGGAATGGTGTCCCTAGCCTCTGTTTGTCAGAGGGTGGAGATGGATGGCAGGAGAGAGATCATTTGATCAGCACCTGTTAGGTTCATTCCCTCTGGGGCACTTGGCATTGGCCACTGTCGGTAGACAGGATACTGGGCTGGATGGACCTTTGGTCTGACCCAGTTTGGCCGTTCTTATATTCTTATGTACCTGTGGGGAAAGAGGCTTGGAAATGCCCAACAAAAGAGGCAGGCCATTGTTTGCATTAACATTTGCAGTGTACTTTTCCTTAGAGAAGTTTCTGGTTCCAAAAACACACAGGTTCCTCCCTACTAGTGCAAAAGGTTGTTTTAATATCAGCCCACTATTACTGCTGATTAGAGCTGATCAAAATAGTTCTGAAAAGTGTGGGGGTGGAGAAATTTCATGGGAAAATATAGTTTTTTAAATTAATTTTTGGATGGAACATTTCAAATCAAATTCAGAGTTTTCAGTTCATTTTGCTTATTACAATTTGTAGTACTTTCAGAATTTTGGATTTTTGCTTTCTTTTCTTTTCCCATGCTAACTTTTCGAAAATCCTCCAACTTGGAAAAGTTGCATGGCAGCAAAAGGAAAAGTTGAATTCTGAAATTCTGCCACTCAATAACTGTTCAACCTTTTTAAAGGATGTAATAGGATTACTTCAATGCAGGAGCACCTCCTCATGGCCAGGTATGGCCTAACAGCTGTCTTTTACTCCCATGCCCCCTGCCAATGGTCACTCAATCGCAGTGGTTCCCAAACTGGGGTTCGTGAACCCATGGGGATTCGCAGAACGTTACAGGGGGTTCACAAGAAAAATTTCACTAATGGCGGACAGAGGACCCTGGGCATTGCAGACAGCAGGTGGGACCCGGTTGCAGGGCAGACACCCCGAGCCCCAGAGAGAACGGGGCCAGGCAGTTGGGGCTGGCAGCCCAAGTCCCGGCGGTCAGCGCGGGAGCTGGCAGCCCGAACCCCGGGGAGAGTGGGGCCGGGCAGTTGAGGCCAGCAGCCCGAGCCCTGCCCCCTGTCAGTGGGGAGCCAGCAGCCCGAACCCCAGTGCTCCCCATGCAGGGCTGGCAGCCCGAGCCCCAGGGAGAGCAGGGCCGGGCAGTTGGGGCCGGCAGCCTGAGGCCTGCCCCTGTCAACGGGGGAGCCGGCAGCCCAAACCCCAGTGCTCCGCGCAGGGCTGGCAGCCCGAGCCCCAGGAAGAGCGGGGCCGGGCAGTTGGGGCATCCATCACACTGAGGAAATTTAAACTTAATCCCTGAAAATATTCATTTTTAGAAGGGGGTTCACGAGATTTCACAGTTTAGTGAAAGGGGTTCGCGGGCTGTTAAAGTTTGGGAACCACTGCTCTATCGCTACAGTGGTCCCTTTTCTGTAACTTGGCCTGCTAGTCAGGTCAATATATTTATATCCGCCCCTCTTGGGGTAACAAAGTTCAACAGTCGAAAGTCCAACACATAATTCCAAAGCCTTGTGTTCAGTCTCTTGCCCACTGGCCATCTGGGCTGACTGTCCATCACATCCCTCCCGGCTCTGAATTGTCATTATCTTGCATCAGGAAAAGAATTAGAATAAAAGAAGTAAATGATCGTGACGCACCTAATGCTGATGAAACGTTTTCTTCAAGAGACAGATTTCGGGTGAAATCCTTTATCCCTATAATGGATGCATTTGAAACCAATTTGAAAATTGCAATCATATAAGAAAATGTTGCAATATTTTTTTTCATTTTTGGTTGATTTAGATGCCTCAGAGAAACAGCTAAATGAAAGAGTAATGCTCCTAACGAAAAACTATCCTGAAGATGTTGATGTTAACCTCGCTGGGGAAATAAAGCACTTCCATGCCTATATCAAGGAAAAATTAAGCATAAAATTACATCACCATCCAAGGTAAGATTCAGCTGGCATTCCCTAACGTAGAAACAATTTTGCGGCTTTTTTTTTTTTTTTTTTTTGAGTCTAATGGTAAGAAACTGCTCAGGAGAAAGGCCATTTTTGCAACTGAAATACATCAAGAATGAACTGCGGACAACAATGCTGCAAGAAAAGCTATCGTCGATGACTTTGCTCTCCAAAAATCACGAAAGAAAATGTTTTAAATTTCAGTGTTAAAATTAATGTGATGTGCAAACAGACATACTGCAGGTGGTACTGCTTCCATTAAGTAAGCTGCTCTGTGCAACTGTAACTGCTTTTGTGTTGTCGTAGATATAAAGTTTTCATATCTACTAATTAAGAAATCATAGACATAAAATATGTGCATTTGAAACTATTTTATAATGCAAACCAGGCATATTGCAAGACGTGTTTTAGTTAGACTATTATTCTATTTTTACAACTTTGCCTTTGTATATATGCAAATGTAAAGGCTTTGTGTTTATATATTCAATGTCCTTTCTGTGAAAATAATAAATTCATTTTTTTATGGTATGGAGCCTCTTACACTTGACATAACTTAGGGCCTCAGAATGTCATAATCTGGCCCGGGTGGGGTGGGAGGGAGTTCAGGTCTTGCTGCCCCACACTCTGCTGGTGGCTGCTGCTCTCTGTCTCTGTGTGGCCAGTACCTCCCAAGCAGGGCCGCCCATGGGGGGGGCAAGTGGGGCAATTTTCCCCAGGCCCCCCAGGGGTCCCCACGAGAATATAGTATTCTATAGTATTGCAACTTTTTTTTATGGAAGGGGCCCCCGAAATTGCTTTGCCCCAGGCCCCCTGAATCCTCTGGGTGGCCCTGCTCCCAAGCTGCAGATGGGAAGCTGAGTGGCAGGAGGTTAGCTTGTGTAGTCACAGGTGCCATCTTTCCCCCACCCCGGCCCCGCCCCCTCCCTGCCCCTATTGGATACCTCCCCAAATCCCCACCCCGGCCCCGCCTCTTCCCCAAGCGCACCGTATTCCTCCTCCTCCCCCTCCCTCCCAGCGCTTGGAGGGAGGGGGAGAGGGATAGGATGCCGCGGCGCACTCAGGGGAGGAGGCGGAGGTGAGCTGAGATGAGAGGGTGGGTTGGGGAGCTGCCAGTGGGTGCAGAGCACCCACCAATTTTTCCCCGTGGGTGCTCCAGCCCCGGAGCACCCACGGAGTCGGCGCCTATGTGTGTAATGATGGCTATGAGAAGAGACCCCACTTCCTCAGAGCCACAGTAAAAGGGCCTCAGAATCTAGGTGTGCCCCCTCAGCAGCCCCCTCCTTTGCAGCTTCTGCCATGGTTACTCTCCTGTGCTGACTGGCTTTCTGCTCTGCCTGCTGCTCTCAGATTGACCGAGGCGTTCCCCAGCAGCTGTGGGAGCTCTCTGCGAATGCCCTGTGAAACCTTCATTGTATTTAAAGGGATAGTTAGCCACTGCAATTGGAAGAGGGCACCTGGAATGATGGGTCCCTGCTGGAGCCCCAGAACCATGTCCATGGTTGAGACAAAAAAATGCCAATTGGTTTTGGGGGGAATTTCCCCAAACCTTCATTTAAAAACAAATTTCCCATGAAATTTGTTCACGTTATCGGCCGAAAACAGAAACCATAAACCCAAAAATGTCTATTGCTTTGGGTTCCTCCTCTCTCTGCCTACCCCCTTTTCCAGTTGCAAAATGGAGACAGAAGAGGGAAAATGAAAAATTTCAAATGGAAAGGAAACGCTCTGGGAAAATCTGGATGTTTGAAGCAAAGGCCATTTTTCACAGGGACGTGAGGTTTTTCACATTGAAAAAATGCTGACGGGCTCTTGGGTTCAGACCCCCCTTCTATCCCAGCCCCACATAACTAAGGTGACCAGATGTCCCATTTTTAAAGGGACTTTTTCTTATATAGGCGCCTATTACCTGCCACTCCCCGTCCCATTTTTTCACAGTTGCTATCTGGTCACCCTACACATAACACCAACCACCAATACCCTGCATTGGGCGCCTCTCTGAGCTACGCCCTGCTGCTGCTGCCGCCAAGAGGGGCTATATACTACCAGGCCACACCCCCTGCAGCTTAGGGAGCAAATGTGCTGACCCAGTGGCACAGCCAGCCTCTCGTCCTGATCACCTGCATTATGTCTAGGCAGCCGTGCTGGCCATGTTCAGTTAATAATTCCCACTGCGCTGAGCCGCTTCCCTTCCCAAAATGACCAGCACCCATTGCTCACATACCAGGGACAGGGATGGGTCAAAAGAGAAGGATTCATGATGTGATCTGTAACTGTGAGCAGCACTAACCAGTGTGGAACAGCTCTCCCCATGGGATTTGACTTTCTTTCGAGCAATTTTAGGTGCAGAAGAGGGAATGGAACAGGTGCAGAGAAGGGCTACTAGGATGATCCGAGGAATGGAAAACCTGTCATATGAAAGGAGACTCAAAGAGCTTGGTTTGTTTAGCCTAACCAAAAGAAGGTTTAGGGGAAGATATGATTGCTCTCTATAAATATATCAGAGGGATAAATACCAGGGAGGGAGAGGAATTAATTAAGCTCAGTACCAATGTGGACACAAGAACAAATGGATATAAACTGCCCATCAAGGAAGTTTAAACTTGAAATTAAACAAAGGTTTCTAACCATCAGAGGAGTGAAGTTCTAGAATAGCCTTCCTAGGGGAGTAGTAGAGGCAGAAGACATATCTGGCTTCAAGACTAAGCTTGATAAGTTTATGGAGGGGATGGTATAATGGGATAGCCTAATTCTGGCAATTAATTGATCTTTGACTATTAGCGGTAAATATGCCCAATGGCCTGTGGTGGGATGTCAGATGGGGTGGGATCTAAGTTACTACAGAGAATTCTTTCCTGGGTGTCTGGCTGGTGAGTCTTGCCCACATGCTCAGGGTTTAGCAGATCGCCATATTTGGGGTCGGGAAGGAATTTTCCTCCAGGACAGATTGGCAGAGGCCCTGGGTTTTTTTTGCCTTCCTTTGCAGTGTGGGTCACGGGTCACTTGCTGGAGGATTCTCGGCACCTTGAAGTCTTTAAACCTCAAGTTGAGGACTTCACTAGCTCAGACATAGGTCAGGGATTTGTTACAGGAGTGGGTGGGTGAGATTCTGTGGCCTGCGTTGTGCAGGAGGTCAGACTAGAAGATCATAATGGTCCCTTCTGACCTTAAAGTCTATGAGTCTATGAATGCATGCGTCTTGGTCATGTTCTTCTTTGTTTGCAAGGCACAAGCAGCTTACCCTAGCCCTGGAATCTGTAGCTGCTAAGAGGATTCCAGCAAACCCAGGAAGATAAATGTACTGTAAAGTAAACATGGGCCTAGGCTTCCGTGCAAAAGCAGACTAATCCTGCACCTATTGCAGTGTGTAGAGAGGCAGTGGGAGTCAGGGGTGGCTGGAACAATACAGGCCATTGTGTGGGGCTGTGGGTTTGGAGTATCCTGCTTAAGGGAAAAGTAAACATTGGGCACTGTGACAGCCATCACTGCATTATGCAGGGCAGTGGAGGTGAGTGGTGGAAATGCAAACCAGCAGGGCAGGATGGAAGCCAAGTCTGCCAGCCAAGGGCACAAAAACAATCACAGTCCTGAAAGACCCTGCTGGGCACTGGGCTGGGGAGCTGGGATGGTGAGCACAGCCCCAGCAAATGCTGGCACAGCAAGTTCAGTGGCCTCCCTATGCTTTGTTAAGGTGAGGAACCCCATGGGGTACCAAAGGGAGAGGACACGTGCTCAGCAAGGGTGAAATCCTGAACTTCTGGAAATCAACAGTAAAACTCCCATTGACTTCAGCGGGTACAGGATTTCACCCCAACCTTCCTGTTGTCTCTGCAGGTGACTCTGTTGGTGGCTGAGCAATAGAGGGGAATGATGGGCTTGTGGTTCAGGAGATAGGAGCTCAGTTCTCAGCTCCGCTACACCTCTCTCTGTTGACCCCGGAGCAGTCACTCAATCTTACCGTGACAGACTGTGAACCCTGCACTCCCACTGGTGAGCCATTAACTCCCATGTGCATTCCTAGTCACTGAAATGGGATTCCTCCTGCAAGTGCTTCCCAGGGGGAGTAAGGAGCTCACAACCTGGCCACCTGTAGCTTAGTTCTCCTGCTTCCTTTGCCTGGTCTACTTCGATCACAAAGTCTTTAGGGGCAGAGGCTCTCTGTGTTTCTGCAGTGCCAGCCCCCAGGGCCCCAGTCCCAGCTGGGTTCTCTAAATGCTACCGCAATATAAAGAATGATGGGCTATAGCTGGAGGGGTGAAACGTGAGAACAGCTAGACAAAGAGGGGATCCCTGGTACTGTGAATCCCATGAGGATTTGCGTTACCTTTGGCGGGGTGTTGGAGAGGGCTGTGAGAGCCGCACGGAGCGCTGCAGTGTGCTGTCGACAGTTCTGCAAGCAATAGGGAGGTGGCAAGGAAAGCGAGAGCCTTTCCCCTTAACTTCCCACTTCACTGCCTTGGAGAGCTGCCGTGCACGGGCTGCGTCCTGCTACCACCAGAATGGAATTTTTGTTGCTCATAGAACAATGGGAGCGCCCACACTGAGGTGCACACTACACGAAAAGACAACTGTACAAATGGCAGCTTCTCACTCAGTTGCTCTCCCCTCATGGGGATTCTGTCATCTTTGCTGACTGTATCAGCTACAGTAAATGTTTAGTTGCTCTTACACCTGTTAGCCCTGCAGAGCTAACACTGCTGAGAGAGCGTCAGCTGGAGTCTCTTTTGGCTCATCGAGAGATCTGTAGAAAAATGCAGAAATAACCTCATTTGTTATAGGTTATTTCACCTTTTGGGCATCATAGAATCATAGATTACACTGGTCTACAATTTTTGAGAAGTCGTCTGCTTCAGAGAGAAAATGTGCTATTTATTATGTATTTTGATGTGCTGAATTCAAATATGACAATTAAAACAACTGATTGGCTACTGTTTCTAAGATATTTAAGTTTTTACATTTTATGTCTATGTATATTGTGTAGATAGTAGAGTTTTAATCATAAATTGTAAACCTAGGTCTTTTCATGGGTTTATGGTTGCTTTACATGATAATGTTTCACCTGTCCTGTTTATGTAACACTTTAAAAATCAGCAAAAGGGTTATATAAATAAAATTTATTATGAAACAAAAAGGCAAAAAACTATTATGTACATAGTTTAGTCCTATTCAGTGTCTACTCGGTGCTTCTTGGCTTGTCTCTTGTATTCATTAAATGGAGCATCTCTTGTCACTGTCCAGCAATAGTCTACAAGCATTGATGGGCGCCATTTGCCCTGATAGCATTTCTCCATTGTTGCAATGTCCTGGTGAAATCGCTCGCCGTGCTCGTCGCTCACTGCTCCGCAGTTCGGTGGGAAAAAAATCTAGATGAGAGTGTAAAAAATGTATCTCTAGTGACATGTTGCAACCAAGGCTTTTGTATGCCTTGAGGAGGTTTTCCACCAACAACCTGTAGTTGTCTGCCTTGTTGTTTCCGAGAAAATGTATTGCCACTAACTGGAAGGCTTTCCATGCCGTCTTTTCCTTGCCACGCAGTGCATGGTCAAATGCATCATCTCGAAGAAGTTCACGAATCTGAGGACCAACAAAGACACCTTCCTTTATCTTAGCTTCACTTAACCTTGGAAATTTTCCACAGAGGTACTTGAAAGCTGCTTGTGTTTTGTCAATGGCCTTGAGAAAGTTCTTCATCACACCCAGTTTGATGTGTAAGGGTGGTAACAAAATCTTCCTTGATTCAACAAGTGGTGGATGCTGAACACTTTTCCTCCCAGGCTCCAATAACTGTTGGAGTGGCCAATCTCTTGCACAACTATCCCATTCGCAGAGAAAACAGCAGTACTTTGTGTATCCAGTCTGCAGACCAAGCAAGAGAGCAACAACCTTCAAATCGCCACAAAGCTGCCACTGATGTTGGTCATAGTTTATGCACCTCAAAAGTTGTTTCATGTTGTCATAGGTTTCCTTCATATGGACTGCATGACCAACTGGAATTGATGGCAAAACATTCCCATTATGCAGTAAAACAGCTTTAAGACTCGTCTTGGATGAATCAACAAACAGTCTCCACTCACCTGGATCGTGAACGATGTTGAGGGCTGCCATCACACCATCGATGTTGTTGCAGGCTACAAGATCACCTTCCATGAAGAAGAATGGGACAAGATCCTTTTGACGGTCACGGAACATGGAAACCCTAACATCACCTGCCAGGAGATTCCACTGCTGTAGTCTGGAGCCCAACAGCTCTGCCTTACTCTTGGGTAGTTCCAAATCCCTGACAAGGTCATTCAGTTCACCTTGTGTTATGAGGTGTGGTTCAGAGGAGGAGGATGGGAGAAAATGTGGGTCCTGTGACATTGATGGTTCAGGACCAGAAGTTTCATCCTCTTCCTCGTCTGACTCAAGTGAGAAGGATTCTGGTGCATCAGGAACCGGCAGTCCTTCTCCGTGGGGTACTGGGCGTATAGCTGATGGAATGTTTGGATAATGCACAGTCCACTTTTTCTTCTTTGACACACCTTTCCCAACTGGAGGCACCATGCAGAAGTAACAATTGCTGGTATCATCTGTTGACTCTCTCCAAATCATTGGCACTGCAAAAGGCATAGATTTCCTTTCCCTGTTCAACCACTGGCGAAGATTTGTTGCACAAGTGTTGCAGCATATGTGTGGGGCCCACCTCTTGTCCTGATCTCCAATTTTGCAGCCAAAATAAAGGTGATAGGCTTTCTTAACCATAGTGGTTATACTGCGCTTTTGTGATGCAAAAGTCACTTCACCACAAACATAGCAGAAGTTATCTGCACTGTTCACACAAGTACGAGGCATCTCTGCTCACTTTGGCTAAACAGAAATGTGTCCCTTTGCAAAATCAAACACTGACAAATAAGAGAGCACGACACTGTATGATTTCTAGAGCTGATATAGGGCAATTTGTTCAGCAGAGTGATGTAAGCTTCATTATGATTGCATCATCCATGACTTCTAGGAATAACATGATGCAATTCATATCATGTATGACGCAATACCAGCTTCATATTGCATCATTCATTGTTTTGCCTAAAAAGCAAGTACTGTCCAAACCCAGTCATAGATTTATTCATAGATCCAGTCAAAGATGTATTTTAGTCATTTCTGATTTAAATTGAGATCCCTTCCCTTTATAACTCACTTATCCTCTGCCATTCCCAAGTCAAGGGTCGTATATACTGACCCAATAGCATATCTTGAAAACTAGAGCCAATCAACAATTTTAAGCATCATTTTTGTTCTCAGTGACCCAGAATTAATACAGTTTGACTACATTTATTTCAGAAGCATTTTGGCTGTAGAGCAGTGATATCAGGGTTGGAAGAGACCTCAGGAGGTCATCTAATCCAACTCCCTGCTCAAAGCAGGACCAACCCCAACTAAATCATCCCAGCCAGGGCTTTGTCAAGCCTGACCTTAAAAACCTCTAAGGATGGAGATTCCACCACCTCCCTAGGTAACCCATTCCAGTGCTTCACCACCCTCCTAGTGAAATAGTGTTTCCTAATATCCAACCTGGACCTCCCCTACTGCAACATCTCTTTACCCTTAATGTTGCAGTCATTTCCAGAAGGATTCAATGTAACTCAGAGAGCAGGCTAGAAACTAAACAGATGGCGCTCCAAATGGGCTGTGTTCGTTTATCGACAAGCCGTCGGAGAGGTTATTATATATTATTATCCATTATTTGTACTGAGGCAGCGCCTAGGAGCAGTCATGGAGCCGGTCCCCATTGTGCTAGGCACTGTACTTACCCACACTCCAAAGTATAAGAGGTGACTTGATGGTGTTTTGATAGTTCCTGGGGAGAAGATACCGGGTGCTTAGGCTCTTTAGTTTAGCAGAGAAAGAGAACAAGAACCAATGGATGGAAGATAAAAATCAGACAATTTCAAGTAGAAATAAGGCACACATTTTTAACAGTGATGGTGACTAGCCATTGGAACAGACTACCGAGAGAATTGGCAGATGGGGTCTCTTGATTAATCTTCAAATCAGGCTCAGAAGATATGCTTTTGTGAAACACAAATTGGGCTTAATATCAAAGTAAGTGGGTGGCACTCTCTGGCCTGTGTTATGTGGGAGGTCAGACTCACTAAGGGTGTGTTTACACAGCAATATAAGCCCAGGATTTGAACTGAGTCTCAAGCCTAACCCCGCACACCCCTTTCTGTCTACACACAAATTGTGCTGACCCAGGACTTGGACTCAGGGTTCCAGGACCCCATGGAGGTGGAGTGTCCGAGCTGGAGTTAAGCTAGAACCCAGGGTTCAAACCGTATTGCTTTGCAGTGTAGCCACAGCGCCACTGGACTTGTGCTCTGGGAGTCGGTCAAAAGCATCCCACACATCCATGGGCCAACTTTCTTTGTCCACCAGACTGTCAAATTTGGTGGACAATCAAATTTTCCCAGGCTGCACCACGAACAATGGGCTAGAGCGGCCAGAATTTGAGAGGGTATTAGGGAGTCTAGTGGTTGGACTTGGGCCTGCATGTAGACGCTGGAGCCCCAGGTTGGAACCCAACGTGCATCAATTCCTCACAAATGAGGGTAGCTGCTCAAGCCCTAGGTTATCAAAGCCAGGGTCTGCTAACTCGAGTTCCACTAACCCTGGGCTTACATTGCACTCAGGCTCCATAGGACTCTTCTTCAGGTCAGGCTCCCAAACCCACACCTGAAGAGGAGCTCTGTGGCACTCAGACCTTGTCTCTCTCACCAACAGAAGCTAGTCCAATAAAATATATTCCCTTCCCCCACCTTGTCTCAGACATATTGACTGGCATTCCAATGTTATGCCCAAGGCCTCATATATTCCCCGGTCACAGAATTTGCTGCAGGATTCCCCCATTGCTGCAGAATCCCAGCTGCGGAGATGCCCTTGGAAATACAAATGGAGTATGAAGGGATGATGATGCCTGCTGCTGTAGGGAACAGTGCCGCAGCAGAGGTCTGGGGAGGAAGGGCCAGATGCTAGCAAAAAGCGAGTGGTGTAGGTGGAAGAGAGACTGGGCGCTCTCCAGTTGTCCAGATCTGAAGGCAGCACCACCACCACCAGCAGTACGTAGGGCCCCAGTTCTTGGGTCTAGCCATGCTGTGCTACCACAGGAGCCCGGGAAGGGGGCACAATAGCTTTACACTGCCTTTGCGATTCCCCCTGTCCTGAGAATAGCCAGCACAGAGCAGCCTGAGTTTGGCCCACAAGCAAAGGCACCGACTCCGTGGGTGCTCCGGGGCTGGAGCACCCACAGGGAAAAATTAGTGGGTGCTCTGCACTCATTGGCAGCCAAGCTCCCCCTGCCCCCTTCTTGCCTCCTTCTCCCCTGAGCGTGCCGCGTCCCCGCTCCTTCGCCTATCTCCCAGCGCTTCCTGCCTGGCCGCCACCAAACAGCTGTTTGGCAGTGTTAGCAAGCTCCGGGGAGGAGAGGGGTGGGAACATGGCGTGCTCAGGGGAAGAGGTGGGACCGGGGTGGGGATTTGGGGAAGGAGTTGGAATATTGGCAGGGAGGGGGCAGAGTTGGGGCGGGGACTTTGGGGAAGGGGTTGGAAGAGGTGGGGAAGGGGCGGGGCCTCATGGAAGGGGTGAAGTGGGGGCAGGGCTGGGGGCAGAGTGGGGGTTGAGCACCCAGGGGAAAGAGAGGAAGTCGGCACCTATGCCCACAAGGAAATGTAGGGGTTGTTTACACAAACATTTAGTTAAGGACAAGCTGGAGTGTGAATCTCCCCTCTCCCCCCGCACAAGCCTGCTGTGAGCTAGCTGTCCGTGTGGACCCTGTTGGCCTGCCTTAACAGTTTGTTCATGCGCTTTCATCTAGTCCTCTTTGAAATGGGACTATAGCGATGTGCATTAACTCACTGTGCATGAGCATCAGCAGGGTTCAAGCTAGTGTGCGGCAGGCCAGGGAGGGGTAGCTGCACACCCCGGATTGCTGAAAACTAATTGTTTAGGTAGAATAATTGCTGATGCTCCCCCTGGGGCTGTTACAGCAGCGGGCAGTGTGCCCCTTTTCACTAGCCGCGCCCCTAGCCTGCGAGAATAGTACCCTTGGCCCACATCCTGAGAGGTATTGAGACACTTAACTCCCATTGAAATCAGTGCAAGTTAGGTCCCTCAGCAACTCGGAGGATTTGGGCCCACAGGTCCTAGTCCTACAGAAATGATCCTGGTTTTTCATATAATGTCCCAGGAGCGTCTTTCAGGCCACTCGCTGTGTCCTGGTTTTACATTTCATCCATCAAAACATTTGGATTTTTGTGGCAATAAAGTAGTCTGCAATCCTGTAATTACAGACTATCAGATTCCATGCATACATATGGTGCGAATTAAGGTAAAATTCTTTTAGCGTCGGGTTTTTTTGTATGTCATTTCCTAAAACAAACTTAAAAAAGCAAAACCAAATTCTATTATTTGCAACTGTAACAACATCCATTTTGTGATTCTACGGTAGGATTTGAACCCTTAGCACTGATCGTTACTAATTGCATCAGCTGGTACCAGGGAATGGCTGATCCCCAGTGTGGACCAGTCACAAGAGGAGGGTGCAGAACTAGGGCCAGATTTCACAGCCATAAAAAACGTGTCACGGACCGTGAACTCTGGTCTTGTGTGTGCTTTTACCCTATATTATACAGATTTCATGGGGAGACCAGCCTTTCTCAAATTGGGGGTCCTGACCCAAAAGGGAGTTGCAGGGGGGTCACAAGGTTATTTTAGGGGGGTTGCAGTATTGCCACCCTTATTTCTGCACTGTCTTCAGAGCTGGGTGGCCGGAGAGTAGCTGCTGTTGGCCAGACACCCAGCTCTGAAGGCAGCGCCCCGCCAGCAGCAACGCAGAAGTAAGGGTGGCAGTACTGCAACCCCCCCTACAATAACCTTGTGCCCCCTTCACAACTTCTTTTTGGGTGAGGACCCCTACAATTACAACACCGTGAAATTTCAGATTTAAATAGCTGAAATAATGAAATTTATTATTTTAAAAATCCTATCACAGTGAAATTGACCAAAATGGACCATGAATTTGGTAGGGCCCTATGCATAACACACTGAAATAGTGGGTACATATGTACGGCTAGCTCATTTTCTAGAGATTCCCTAGGACAAACATTATGGTCTCTTTCTGAGAGGCAGTCTGGCTATCAGGGTGGTGTTTGCATCTACTACATTAAAGATGTGGACTGTAATCACAGCTTGTGTAACTTTGTATGGGGCCATGTATCCAGCTGATTGCAAAATAGCATTTGGGCAAAGTGGAAATTTTCACACCAAAACTTTAGCTTTCATCACAATCTATTGGGATTTGTTGAAAAACTGAAAAGCAAAACATTTTTGGGTTTCAGGTTTTCTAAATTGATTTTATTTCTTTATTTACATTAGGTTTTCAATTCTTTGGGGGCTGTCAAGGCTGAATCCCCACTCTGGCACTTTGAGTGCAGAAGGTGGGGGCCCACAAGGATTTTAAAAATTAATACTGGCCACTCCAGGCTTGTATTAAATTCCCAAGGTTACAGCTTTTCTCTGACCTTGGCTTGGTAGATGCTGTCACCACCCAAATGCAAAAAAAACCTTGAACCCAGGAAGGCGCACTTGGGAATTCCTTCCTGTGGGGTACCCTCAAGCCCTTTCACCCCCCTCTGGGGAAGAGCTGGGAAAGAAAACAAAGGAAATCATCTGTTGCCACCAGTTAATTAAACAACATGCACAAACCTCTTAGGACACCAAAAATCCAATCCTGTTCTTCAAAAAGATAAATTTTATTACAAACAAAAAGAAAGAAAATACATCTGGAACTTAGGCTTTTGCTAGATTTTAAAAGAGCAATTCCAAAAATTAAGCACCCAAAACAGCTTTTTTAGGGTTTCAGCTTAAAGGTTACAAGCACAAAGGAATCCACAAGCCAATAAAAAAGAAAAGAAATAACCCTAATCGCATCTTTCTAAACATTTTTGATCTACTTACACATTTGGAGTTTCAGCTAAGTAGAGTTGAGGTATGATTTGATGTTTTTTTATACCTGGTTTTAAAGCTGCTTATAGCATTGCTGCTCTGTGTCCCTGAAGTCCAGAGAAAACAACAGACAAAAGGAAGTTTTTTTCCCCCCAATTTTAAAAAAGTTCTAGCCCTCCCATTGTCTCTTTTGGTCAGGTGACCACTCCTTTTCTTTCACCTGTGGGCTTGTTAACCCTTTATGGGTAAAGCAAGTAGAGAACAGCTACTAAGAGGAATTTTATAGCTAACTGGCTGGCTGGGTGTCCATCAAAGAGAGCTCCCTCCCCCCTTCATTTATCACAGGGGTGGGGATGGGAGGGTTATGAATACCTGAAAATACATGATTTTGTTTTGTTTTATCTGCAATTTTTAGTAGAAAATAAAATCCTTTTTGACCAGCTCTAGATAGAAGTCTTTGCTCAACAGTGAGGTGTGTGGGAGTGTCCAGAGTTACTAGCATCCATCAGTGGAAAAAGGGACTCTAAAAATCATGGTCTCTTTGTGCAGCTCAAGTTTCCTTTGGCCAAAGCGTAGTTTGATGCCAGAACGCAGCAGGTGGAGGATGCTGCCGTTGCGTCATTTTGTCTGTGAGCTGTGTGTGATTGCTGGCTGGTGCTGTGTAGCGCTACAGAACTCTGGGGATGTTTTATAAGCTGTCAGAAAGAAGATGTGCTGTGTGAAACACAGAGCGAAAAGAGAGATTTTTTCAACAGGTTACAACATGGCCAAATCTGAATGGATTTTCATGAGGCTCTTCCCTGACCCCTGGAATATTCCCCTTCCAAATTTCAAAGGCCTGCTGCAAGCTATGGATGCTCTTCAAAAAATGGTTGCAAGAAATTTTATTGTTGGGGAACCTTAATATAGGAACCCTGCTGTGTTCCAGTGGGGAGCCAGCCGAGGTCACTCAATTAGGGTGAACTGCAAAGAATGGGGCAGACAAACCCCAAAGCTGGTGGATAATTCAATACTTAGATTTACCAGGCCAGCACTAAACAGCTTCTGTTATATCTTACTGGTTACTCAGAAGTCCAAACAACACAGTTCCCTCAAAGTAACCCAGCCTCAGGCCTCCATCCAGGTACCCAAGTCGAATATGATGATTTCTGAAAATCTTATTCCATCATATAAAAGAAAAGGTTCTACCAATCCCAAAGGATCGGACACGTTACCTCCCAGGCTAATGAATATTCCAGATCTTACCCAAATACACACATGCATCCAACTCGTATTAACTAAACTAAAATGTATTTAAAAAAAAAGAAAAGAGAGAATGGTTAAAAGATCACTATACATACAGACATGACTTCAATACTTGAGGTTCAGAGTCATAGCAGAGATGGTGAGCTTTGTAGTTGCAAAGAATTCTTTTAGATTTCAGTCCATAGGTTATAGTGCAATGTCTAATATCATATTCATGGCAGAGCAGTCAGCGCTGGGATCCCAATCTTGTGGCTTACGCTTCCCCTGCACTGAAGCATTACGCAGATCTGAGATAACAGGATCAGGACCCAAAGATCTTTTATACAATTTCATGTCTTCTTTGACCAGTTGGAGTCCCTCGGGGAACAATAGGCCCTCATTTCCTAAGCATCATTGTTAATTATTCACACAGATGAATTAAGGCAATCTATCCATCAGGCAGTCTATCACTGGTACTTAGCTGTATGAATTAACATAAGACAATAGCCTGTTCCTCCACCATTCACTATACATTTCAAAGAGAGATGAATGCAGTGTCGGAGAAAAACACAGTTCTCACTCTTTGGTTGGTTGCAGCAAAGTCAGATACTTTATTCTCAAGCAATTGCATAGAGGGAGAGAGTGCACTAGGACCCAGGGTCTCCCCCTCCTAGACAGGTCTTTCTCCAGGTAAACAATTGCAGCAAGCATTTATACCTTTTGTTACAGACAGCTGCATTTTGTTTATACATAGGTCATCCTGATAACTTATTTTTCTCACTTATTTAGACTCTAGTCTACATTCCATCTTATCTACACAAGATCGCAACAACTTCTCACACAGTTCTTTCCCAGTCGCCTCACACAATCCTCGCTTCTACAAATCTCGTGTTATTAGGCTAAGAGCTAGCCTGACTCTTGCTCCCAGAAGGACTGTTTGCATTGAAATCCCCTTCAAATCCCTGTCAGTTCTTGCTCTACTTCCACAGCAGAGATATCCCATGTTTACAATTCATTTAAATGCTAGGATGTTCTTTTGATCTCTGAATGATCAGAATACAGCATAGACAGGGACTGTTGATTACATTGTTGACCATTACCCATATACATGTAAATACACAAAAACACAAACATTACCTCCCCACATGTCTTTAAGGGTTGAATATGAGTCATTTATTTTGCAGGATGTTTAACCCTTTCTGGCCATGCGTCACACCTGCTTGCTCTAAAGCCAAGCCAGCTCCTAGGAACAGGGGTCTTAGACTTTGACAACTGGGATTTTAGCTTTAAAATGCGAGGAGTCAGAAAATAAATCCCTAAGGTCCTCAAGCCATCGGGCTGGCTCCAGACATTTTAATGGTATTAATATGTCAAGTGGGGAATGTGTCAAATGCATTTAAAGGGTGGGAAGTGATGAATGCCAATTAGAGGCATATTACATGCCCCATCCAATGGACAGGTTTGTAGACATCCCTTCAGTTTATTGATTTGATTTTCCTGCAAAGTATGGGCCAACGTCCCACTGAAATCAATGGGAGTATTTGTGTGAGTGAAGGGCAGGATTTGACCCCCACATCTAGCAATAAGGAGGACGTGTTATATGGGCATGATCGAAAGTCCATTAAGTCAATGGGAAGACTCCAGCTGCCTTCAAAGGGCTATGATCTGGCCTCTGGTGTGGTACATGATTGGTATCTGCTGTTTGGTCAGTTGTTTTGCCTCTCAGGGTGAGAGAAAGGTGAGGCCCAGCTGTGAGATTCTGGCCCCTGAAAGACAAGAGAAGCAGAGTTCCTGATCAACGGAGAGAGACAGCAAAAGACCATCTGTTCCGTTATACAGCTGTCTACAGCATAAACGTCGGACACACTGGAATCTATAGTTATGAACAGGGTTGAATGACTGGTGAGTTGAAATAATACTGAACCCTTTGGCTGTTCCATACCACAAAGAGAGACTGCTATCCACACCCATACACACACATGGGCAAAGCTATGGGGTGCATGATGTAAGGTCCCAGCAGCTATGTACAATACAGCCCTGATTTATTCGCACTAGGCACGTCCCTTGAGGGTGTACTATACTCCTCACTGTGCTTTGGCAGGGGGGAATCCTCCAGGCCGAGAGTATGGAAAAGGGATTGCCACATGGCTGGCTGGCTGACTGGCTTTCCAAAGGCTGTGCTGCCTGGTGAATATCCATGGAAAGTAAGCAGACTTGCATTCTCTTCCCTGTTCTGGGGCTAGGCACAGACTATAAAGCCAGCTGACCCTTGGCTCCATCTGGTATTTTCTTCACTCTGCTTTGGCACTGGGAGATCTGGAGCAAAGAGTTTCCAAAATTTGCTGGCCCTAATTTTCTAACCCAACTCCCCAGTTTTCTCCATACTTTGAGTGTGCCCTCTACCCCTGTCCAAAAATTGGGGGTAGTTTTGAATATGGCCCTGATGTGGGAAAGCAGCCCTATTCAGTACAGCACTTAAGCACATGCTTAACTTTAGGCATGTATTAAGTCTCATTGACTCAAGCACGTGCTTACATGCTTTCCTGAATCGGGGCCTATATGAAATAAGATCCATCTCTTTTGGAACTCCATTTGCATTGCTGACATTTGGGCAAAACCTGTTCCTTGGGGCTGAATGCAGCAAAGCATCTAAACACTCACTCAACTTTGAGCACCTGCTTAAATCCCATTGAAATGAATGGGACTTAAAATTAAGCACATGATTAAGGGCTTTGCTGAATGCAGAAATGGATTGAACGCACCCCTGGCAGGAAAGAGAGTAGCTCTGGCTGGTCCAAAGGCACCCCAGAGAGAGCAGGATCTTATTAGATAGCTTGTATTTGAAAACAGATGTTTTTTGTTTATTTAGCCCTGTATGTATTGCTTATTTATTTGCGTTTCCAAGGACAGACAAAATGGTGATTGGAGGGATTGTGCTTTGGAGGGATTGTTCCTTTCATAGTTATCTTTGGCTTTGTTTCCTCCCCTGCTAGCATGGCTTTACATCTCATAAATCCAGCAGTTAGCCTTTGCTCTTTGTACAAGCAGAGAACTTCCCACATCTCCTAGGAGTGATTTGAGTCACTTGTTATTGATGTTAACTTGTCCTAGGAGTTTGCATATCCTTCACGTAGCAGATTTCAAAGAAACTATGGCAGCGAAGGAACTATGACTTTTCCTGTTCAATATTGATAAGTGTATCTTTTAATTTCACCAAGGGTCAAAATTGTCTGAGATGTCGGTGGAGGAGATGAGCTTTTTAATATCCCTGAGTCCTCCCTGCTGGTGCCTGCTGGAGGTTGGGCTGATGAGAGAATGGGCAGAGATGGAGCCTTTCAGGAAGCCTTCATTTATTTAAGCTGGTACAAGAATAATGTCCACTGGTCTCAGCTGGTACTGAGAACTGATACCTAACATAATACAGCCAGTGAACTGTAGAGCTTGTCGCAGCTGTAGCTGAAGGGGGAGGGGAGAAGGATGGAAGCAGACATTTTGTCTGTAATTGACTTCTGGAGACAATGTTAAAGCACTCCGCTGTCACATTGAATCAGAGAAATGAACTGCGATTGTCATTCCCTTCTTTCCAAAAGGAAAAAGTGCTAGCTTCTTGGATCTAGACTTCTTAAGGTGTTCTGAGGCCACTGCCATAAGAAAGATGAATGGAGTTGTTTAATTGCTCCAGTTCTTCAAAGTCATCCTTCAATCAAGCCTGGAAGGGTTGTGTTCTGTACTGGAGCCTTCCATCACCTTTTCACATTTACATAATCAGGCTGTTTTTTCTAAAATACTACTACTAATAATACAAAATTTGATATCATTGAAGAACTCAGTGTCAGAATATTAGCCTACATATAGCAATACCACCATGATATACCTGAGATAGATCGATGATATTTTCATCCTTCTGGACAGATGGCTTAAACTCCTTCATAGATTTCCACCACAACTTTAACAACCACCACCCATCCAGTAAACTCTCTCTAGAACACTCCCACATCAGCATCAATTCCTAGACAGCACAATCCGCTTCAGCAATGGAACCCTACAAACAACTATATACAAGAAACGCACACATCCCCACACCTACCTTCATAGATCCAGTTACCACCCCAAACACACCAAGAAATCTGTTATCTACAGCCAGGCACTCAAATACCACAGAATACAAATACCACAGCTCTGAGGAGAAGGGCAAGGATACACACCTTAACCTACTTAAATCTGCCTTCACCAAATAAGGACACTCCACCAGAGAAGTAGATCACATCATGAAATGGGCCACACAAATACCCTGAGGGTATGTCTACACTATGAAATTAGGTCAATTTTATAGAAGTCGATTTTTAGAAATCGATTTTATACAGTCAATTGTATATGTCCCCACTAAGCGCATTAAGTTGGCGGAGTGTGTCCTCACTACCGTGGCTATCATTGACTCATGGAGCGGTGCACTGTGGGTAGCTATCCCACAGTTCCCACAGTCTCCGCTGCCCATTGGAATTCTGGGTTAAGCTCCCAATGCCTGATGAGGCAAAAACATTGTCACGGGTGGTTTTGGGTACATGTCGTCAGTCTCCCCTCCCTTCCTCCCTCCGTGAAAGCAACGGCAGACAATCATTTCACGCCTTTTTTCCTGGGTTACCCATGCAGAGGCCATAGCATGGCAAGCATGGAACCCACTCAGCTCACCGCTGCTGTTGCGAGCATTGTAAACACCTTGCGCATTATACTGCAGTATGTGCAAAACCTGGCTAAGAGACGGCAGCACGAGGACGATTGTGAGGAGGACATGGACACAGACGTTCCTGAAAGCACGGAATGTGGCAATTGAGACATCATGGTGGCAGTGGGGCTGGTTGATACAGTGGAACACCGATTCTGGGCCCGGCAAACAAGCACAGACTGGTGGGACCGCATAGTGTTGCAGGTATGGGATGATTCCCAGTGGCTGAGAAACTTTTGCATGCATAAGGCCACTTTCCTGGAACTCTGTGAGTTGCTTTCCCCCACCCCGAAGCACAGGAATACCGAGATGAGAGCTGCCCTGACAGTTGAGTAGCGAATGGCGATAGCCTTGTGGAAGCTTGCAACGTCAGTCGGGAATCAATTTGGAGTGGGCAAATCTATTGTGGGGACTGCTGTGATTCGAGTAGCCAACGCAATCACTGACGTTCTGCTATCTACGGTTTTGACTTTGGGAAATGTGCAGGTCATGTGGATGGCTTTGCTGCAATGGGGTTCCCTAACTGTGGTGGGGCAATAGACGGAACCCATATCCCCATCTTGACACTGGACCACCTTGCCAACCAGTACATAAACCACAAGGGGTACTTCTCAATGGTGCTGCAAGCACTGGTGGATCACAAGGGCTGTTTCACCGTGGGATGGCCGGGAAAGGTCCATGACGCTCACATCTTTAGGAACTCCGGGCTGTTTGAGCAGCTGCAAGAAGGGACTTACTTCCCAGACCAGAAAATTACTATTGGGGATGTTGAAATGCCAAGAGTTATCCTTGGAGACCCAGTCTACCCCTTGCTCCCATGGCTCATGAAGCCATACACACGCATCCTGGACAGTAGTAAGGAGCAGTTCAACTATAGTCTGAGCAAGTGCAGAATGGTAGAATGTGCCTTTGGACGTTTAAAAGCTCGCTGGTGCTGTTTGCTGACTTGGTTAGCACAACCAATATTCACATTGTTATACTGCTTGCTGTGTGTTCCATAATATCTGTGAGAGTAAGGGGGAGATGTTTATAGTGGGGTGGGAGGTTGAGGCAAATCACCTGGCTGCCAATTTTGAACAGCCAGACACAAGATCAATTAGAAGAGCACAGGTAGGAGCGCTGCGCATCAGAGAAGCTTTGAAAACCAGTTTAATAACTGGCCAGGCTACGGTGTGACAGTTGTGTGTGTTTCTCCTTGATGCAAACCTGCCCCCTTTGTTGATTTTGATTCCCTGTAAGCCAACCACCCTCCCCGCTTCTATCACAGCTGGCAAAGGAAATAAAGTCACTATTGTTTTGAAAACATGCATTCTTTCTTTATTAATTGAAAAAAAAAGGAAGATAACTGATAAGGTAGCCCGGGTGGGGTGGGGGAGGATGGGAGGAGGGGAGGACGGAAGGACAAGGCCACATTGCTTATTGTACCCACACTACAAATCAAAACTGTTTGAATGACAGCCTTCTGTTGCTTGGGCCATCCTCTGGAGTGGAGTGAGGAGGATATGGAACTTGGGGAGGAGGGCAGGCGGTTGTACAGTGGATTCAGCGGCGGTCTGTGCTCTTGCTGGCTTTCTTGCAGCTCCCCCAGATGCCGGAGCATGTCCGTTTGCTCCCCCATTTGCCTCAGCACTGCATCCTGCCTCTTCTCATCGTGCTCACTTAATGCTTTCCTGGACTCTGCCACTGAATGCCTCCATGAATTCAGCTGTGCCCTATCAGTGCGGGAGGACTGCATGAGCTCGGAAAACGTGTCATCACGAGTGTGTTTTTTTGGCCTTCTAATCTGTGATAATCTCAGGGACGGAGATGATAGGGGGAGTGTAGAAACATTTGCACATGCGGGGGGATAAAAAGGAAGAGTAAAATTTAAGATGATACATTTCTGAGAGCAAAAGGGAGACTCTTTCACAGTGAATCAAGCAATTCACAGCAGACAGCACATGTGCTTTAGGTACAAGATCTCATTTTGCCTTTTATATGAGTGCCTGCCGGTATGGTGACACATCACACATGGCTGGGCAACAGAATTCGGTTTTCAGGCAGCCATGGTAAGCCAAAGGGTATGTGGGTTTGGCTTCTAATGCCTTGATAACATGTGGGAATGTTTTCAAACTGCAGCGCCCGCCTTTCCCATAGCAAGCAATGCCGGTTGGGTTTGCCATTTAAAAGGAGGGGCTGCGGGTTTGAGGTGGATGTGCAGCACACACCTCCCTCCACCTCACCACGTGGCTATTTGGGATGATCCCTTCACCCCTCCCCCCACCGTGTGGCTATTCTCAGGGATGAGCCCTTTTAGCCAAGCGCAAACAGCCCAGCATGAATGGGGTACTTTTACTGTTCCCTTACAAAAATTCCCCTATTTCAACCAGGTGACCATGAATGATATCACTCTCCTGAGGCTAACACAGAAAGATAAAGACCGAATGTTGCTTGAATGCGACCAAAACCCAGAACCATTCGCTGCCATGCTTTGTGCTGCAATGATTCCAGACTACTTGCTACTGGCTTGGTGTGGTAAAGTGTCCTACCGTGGAGGATGAAATAAGGCAGCCCACCCCAGAAACCTTCTGCAAAGGCTTTCAGAGTACCTCCAGGAGAGCTTCATGGAGATGTCCCTGGAGGATTCCTGCTCCATCCCCAGACACGTTAACAGACTTTTCAGTAGCTGTACTGGCCACGAATGCATCCTAAGTCTTCAGGGCAAATCAAGCAATAAACACTATTGCTTTTAAACCCTGTACTGTAGTTACAAATGTGCACTCACCAGAGGTGCCTTCTCCGCCTTCAGGGTCGGGGATCCTGCCTTGGGAGGATATTGGCTCCTGAGTGATGAAAAGGTCCTGGCTGCTGGGGAGAACGGATTCACCACTTGCCTGCTGCATTCTCCTCCTCCTCCTCCTCTTCCTCATCCACAAAATCCTCTGTGTTGTGTGAGACTCCCCCCTTGCAGGTGTCCACAGACAGTGGTGGGGTAGTGGTAGGTCCCCCCCTAGAATGCCATGCAGCTGATCATAGAAGCGGTATGTATGGGGCTCTGACCCACAGTGACCGTTTGCCTCCTTTGTCTTTTGGTAGGCTTGACTGAGCTCCTTGACTTTCACGTGGCACTGCCATGTGTTCCTGTTGTAGCCTCTGTCCATCATGCCCTGTGCGATTTTGACTGGAGTTCTGCCTGCACAGATTCTTCTCCCCAAACAGCAATCAGATCCAGTGTCTCCCGTTCGGTCCAGGCTGGAGCTCGTTTGCGATTCTGGGGGGACTGCATGGTCACCTGTTGTCATAACTATAAAGGGAAGGGTAACAGCTGTCCTGTGTACAGTACTATAAAATCCCTCCTGGCCAGAGACTCCAAAATCCTTTTCCCTGTAAAGGGTTAAGAAGCTCAGGTAACCTGGCTGGCATCTGACCTAAAGGACCAATAAGGGGACAAGATACTTTCAAATCTTGACGGGGGGGAAGGCTTTTGTTTGTGCTTCTTTGTTGGTGAGTGTTCACTCTCGGGACTGAAAGGGACCAGACATCAATCCAGGTTCTCCACATCTTTCTAAACAAGTCTCTCCTATTTCAAACTTGTAAGTAAATAGCCAGGCAAGGCGTGTTAGTTTTACTTTGTTTTCTCAACTTGTAAATGTACCTTTTACTAGAGTGTTTATCTTTGTTTGCTGTACTTTGAACCTAAGACTAGAGGGGAGTCCTCTGAGCTCTTTAAGTTTGATTACCCTGTAAGGTTAATTTCCATACTGATTTTACAGAGATGATTTTTACCTTTTTCTTTAATTAAAAGCCTTCTTTTAAGAACCTGATTGATTTCTCCTTGTTTTAGATCCAAGGGGGTTGGATCTGTATTCACCAGGAGTTGGTGGGAGGAAGGAGGGGAATGGTTAATTTCTCCTTGTTTTAGATCCACGGGGTTTGGATCTGTATTCACCAGGGAATTGGTGAAGGTTTTTCAAGGCTTCCCAGGGAGGGAATCCATTGGAAATGGTGGCAGCGGGACCAGAGCTAAGCTGGTAGTTAAGCTTAGAAGTTTTCATGCAGGTGAGTTCTTAAAGGAAACCTTCACAACACTTTCACAAAAGACGAGCCTGGGAGTTTAAATTCATAATGTTGGTAGACACTAAAAAGTCACAGTCTTAATAAAGACATTGGATTTAGGGCTTATTACAACAATCTTTAACCCTCTAACCTCCTCCTATTTTTGTCCTATGACTGTAGAGGTTTTAACAAACCACTTCACCTTGAATGGCCTCTTAGAATATGTGCTAACTACTTATGCTAAACAATCTGTTCCACCTGTGATACTAGGAGTACCTTTCCAAGACCTGAAGAAAAGTGCTGTGTAGCTTGAAAGCTTGTCTTTTTTGCCAACAGAAGGAGTACAGAAGTCGATTTTAAGAGCCCTTTAGGTCGACGGAACGGGGTTGCTTATAAAATCGACCTAATGAGGCTAAATTTGACCTAACCCTGTAGTGTAGACCAGGGCTGAGACAACCTACTCCAATACAGGAAAAAACCTCCCTTCAACAGCATATCCCTAGTTGTCACCTTCCACTCTATACTGGAACCCATATGGGGGTCTCATTAAACAGTTACAACCCATGCTCAACGGGAATCACATCCTGAAAAAAGGGGAAAAAATCTGTCCCAACCCCCCTCTTCTGGCCTTCAAACAACCCCACCCCACCTCAGCATCAGACGCAAGCTCCCACAGACCAGGACCCACCAACTCAAAGTGGTGCCAGACCCTGCCAGCACAAGAGCTACAAAATCTGCAGACATAGCTCCACTTCTGTGATGAGCAATACCCCCCACAACACACCTTTCAAGATCCTTTGGCCCTAAACAGGTCTATCACAACATGCCGCATACCTCACCCAATGCACTAAATGCCCCAATAACAACTATGTGGGTGAAACCAGACAATCACTGTGTTACTAATGAACCAGGAGACTGCGTGCTAGGTGTCACATGGGTCTCCTACAGGCACCCCCCTATTCATTGCATGATTTGTTTAAAGTCGAGAACACAGACGTGCACATAACCGCATTCCTGCCATTGCATCAAACACTGCTCTGATAGAACAACGCTCCTCTGCCAGCTGGTTCGCTAAGCCCAACAGAGAACTGAACTTTGGGTGGGGTCTAGACTTGGGGTCTCTATTGGAATTCATGACAACTTGGCTGGAGGCTAATGCCAGACCCCATCTGTCATCCTTGTGCTCTTTTTCCTCTTCCTCTCCAATGGCTTTGCCAGGCAGCCAGATCTAATGTTCCTCACTCATAACCCCCAGATTCTCAGTGATGGACACCATCTTCCTTTCACCCTTTGGCTCTGGCACTCTGCCCTGTAAGGAGAGGTAACACAGCAATGGCTGCACATGCTCGTGTCACTCCCTCACACACTGGGGCACTGCGTGCCACACTCAAACCACAGCTGACCTTCTGCTCTCTGGCCCCATCTCCTCACTATGTGGCAATGGGAAGTGGAAATCCACCTGGCTGGCCCAGTCCTGCACCTAATGGCTAGCTGTTAGACACTGATCCATTCTGTTTTCATATTATGCACGTTTCAGGGTTTCTATTAATTATTAATAATTACTATGATTGCTCCTAGCCCAGAGGGATCCAGCAATAATTCATTTAATTGATTTCCATGAACAAAGCCAGGGAGGAACAGCTTTTCTGTTTAGCGGGCACCATGTTTTATTCATGTGTCTGCCTGGAAATATGAGAGTTGGTCAGGTGCACGGTAGGGAGTGGGTGATTGTTTTGCCGATGCCTTCGGCATGGAAAGCCCCTGCCCGGCTGATTCAGAATGAGCAATTAGCCAGCCCGCCCCATGAAGGAAATGCCCTTGGTGAGAGTGCCAAACCAAGCCATATGTTCAGTGTCTAGCTTATGAGATTTGATTGGAAGTCCAGTAGAATTGATGCTTTAGGACCTGGAAGAGTGGGGCCTCAGGGCAGAAGACACTCAGCACATCTTGTGGAAAAACCAGCTTGTGGGAAATCTCACACTGTAGGGCTGTGAATCAAATTACAGAGTCCATGGGAGCAGTGTTATCCCATAGCTACTGCTTTGTCCTTGTCCAGCACCCCCACAGCTCAGGCCACTGCCTGTACCCAGGAAACACTCCTCAGATGGAAGGATTATAGATCTGTCAGAGTGAATTTGTCCTGCTGGGACCGAGGAGTCAATTTCTCATATCCTAGAGGAAGACTGGATAGTTCTGGGGATGGAAGCCTGATGTACAGCTGCAGGCCAGTGTTTCGTTTTCCCAGGTTTCTGGGTGAGGGCTTGAGTTGGTTCTGTTTTGTAACGTTGAGAGGCACCCCTAGACATTGAGCCCTGCCCTTATTGCTGCTGACACATGGCACAAGAGTTACAGAAATACAGACTTCTAGAGTGTGGCATTTCCATCCATGTCACAGTTACAGACCCAATCTGATGTCAACAAAAGGAGGGTTGTAACATTGGTTTGGGGTTGCTGCTGGTAAAAGACCATAAGTAATACAATTCAGCGGTAAGCTTTTCACCCTGCCCTTTTGTCTTTCTCTTGTACTGAGGGCAAATAATTCAGTGTGGCCTGAATTACAGATGCAGCCCTGGTATTCAGAAGAGATATGCTCACATACCCAGTGGAGAGGAGACTTTTATGGCCAAGGTTTTCAAACGTGACAAGTGATTTGGGTGCATCCAACTTGAGACACAGTTTTTCGGGGCAGGGACCCTCTTTTTGTGACCTCTTTGTACTGTTCCTAGCACAATGGGTCCTTCTTGGCCTGTGACTAGGCTTCCTAGGGGCTAATGCAATAATGATAATAAATCATAACTGTGAGTGCTGTGACCCATCTTCTGAAAATGAAGCTCCTTTAAGGTGTCTAGTTTGGGAGGCAAAACCAGACACACCCAAAAATCCCTAGTCACTTTAAAAAAATCTCATCTTTATGTCTATACTGTATGGTCAGAACTGATGTTTGTATAGCCTTAAATTTTTTCACTTGCACACTATGAAAACTTACAATTTATGATTGATATAGATAGGAGTCTAATCTCTAGAGTTGATTAGAAAACAGAGGGTTTGTTTGTTTGTTTTAAAAAAAATTCAGTGTTTCGAAAAAGGTTTTAGTTGAAAACAAAACATTTTTGCTTTGGGATTTTTCACAGAAATCAGACACGTTCTTCAGAAACGGTTGTTTTGTCGAAAAGCCAATTTTCCATTGAAAAACAATTTTAATGAAAAATTTCATCTTACCCTATTGATCTCCCTTTTGTTCCCACACACATCTCTTCTGAATGTGAACAACTAAAGTGGGCTGGGAACTGGAATTTCTGTTCCATGGGAAATTCTGACATTTCAAAATTTGTTTTAATTATGAATTGGTATGAAAAGCTAAAATTTAGAAATTGCCTGTAGACCAATAATTCCAAGATACTTTAATTCAGAACCATGAAAATATTTCATTTCAATACAGACTTATGTAATTGTTCCATTCTGGAAAACCTTGCATAACTCGAACTTTGGGCAAGTTGGAAATGTATACTCGTATGTTACGCAAAAAATTCCGCAACTCGAAAATCTTATTTCTGGATTATGGAACTTTTTCTGTAAGTGCGAATTTGCATAAGTCGGGTCTTGTGTAACCAAGGGAGCGTCTGTAGTGTCAAAACATTATAAATATAATATTTATATTATATTAAATATGAATTTTAAAGATTAAACTAATCAAATTGAAACAATAAAGGCTGAACAATTTATTTATCAAAATGAGAGAGTTGAAATGATTCATTTTTGACTCTTTCCCCATAGAAAGTTTCATCAAAGTCAACATATTCCCATGAAAACTTTCTATTTCAATGCAAGTGTTTTTTCTGATGGAAATCTGTTCCATCAAACGTTTGGAGCAGCTCTATTAAAACTATTCTCATTCATGTTATTGGGAGTGGCTTGTAGTCATTGAGGTGCACACCTGAACTCTACTGGCCCACATAAGCACATTGGTGGTCTGCTGAGGAGCTCTTTGGGGAATGCAGGGCAATTAATGGCAGTGGAAACACTTGCTGGCTGCGTCTGCAGACTCAGGCATACTGCAAGCCTTCTAGCTGCTGCAGTCCCCCTCTGTGGGGTTGGAGGAGGCTAATGGAGGCATGTATTTCCGGATCAACTAGCTCCATCTGCAACACCCTCTACAGGTTGCATTCTCTGTGGCAAGCAGAGGATGCAGGCCACCTGAGTGGGCTCTCTGCACCCATTCCCCCAACTCCCCAGCACTTCTCTACACTCTCGGTCCACATCAAGGAAAGGCATCTTTTCTGCTGCTTTCTGACCAACTGCTGCCAACCGGGGGCAAGGAGGGGTGGCAGGATTTGCTGTCCAAAAGAATAGTGCCCATGTTGCACAAAATGTACTAAGGCACTGCATGATTCCAGTGATTCATTTCTCTCATTAACAGTACTGGAAGCAAGTTGATGGTCTCATTTCCCAGCTGATAATCCCGCTGATTTGTCAATGCTTTAATTACCCCATACATTCTCAGCTGCACCATTCTAAGCTTGTGTGACATCTGACTCGGATACCCCACGACCAGGGTGAGGATGGGCTAAGAAACACCAGCGGCACCTATGGAAGACATACTGCTTGAGCAGATTTGGCCTAGATTGTGCTGAGCTCTGTGCAAAAGTCAGAGAGGGCACAAGGGACTTCCTTTCTGTGACGTACCAGGGCACAATCCAGACTAATGAGAGGCTGTCATCCCGGCCCTCTAATCTGCGCGCCCTTTACAATGCCTTGTTGCTGTAGCCTAGACTGCTCACAAACAGCCTCCAACATGCAAGTCACTCCCGGCTACATCTGTCTGCACATGCACTAGTCAGCCAGCCACATCTTGGCTCTTACCAGCCTTGGTTATACTGCAGGGTGACCCCAGCACTCTCCCAGTCTTAGATTTGCATGTCCTGTACTGCCCAGCCCTCTCCTGGAGAGTACACATTTATTTAAAGCCTGTTATTTGATCCATAGAAATAATATGCACACAACTTGCCACCTCAAATGGAGTTTCCCAGACACTCCAATTTAAACACACTGGATTAGATAAAGCAATAAAACAAGTTTAACTACTAAGAGAGAGATTTTAAGTGAGTACAAGTCATAAGGCACAAAAGTCAGAAATAGTTACACGAAAAATAAAGATAAAACACAACTGGTGCCTAACTTAACAAACTATATTAGATTCAAGCAAAGTTCTCTCACCACATGCCCTCAGCAGTTTTACTGACCAAACTATCTAGGTCAGAGCCCCTTCTCCCAGAATCCAATGATGGCTTTGTTTGTTGCTTCAGGTGTATAGGCTGTGATGAGCAGAGGCGGGGCGGGGGGCAGGGTCCGCTCTCCTTTTTATAATTTCAGTCCCTCTCTTGAAAACATTTCCAGCTCAGGTTCAGAGACAAAGAGTCCATGGGGAAGGATGTTCCCTACTGCTTTTCCTCACCTTTTTCAACTTCCTTTGTCTCCCTTTTCTGCCTGAGGACTCTGTTCACTGCTTAAACGCAAGTTAAATGGCACATGCATTCCTTTGTTCGAGGCAAACCTGTTTGGCACATGTGTTAATAACACCACACAGTGGAATCTTATAACTTCACATATAATGTTGCCACACATATTTTACCAGGATAATAATGACTAGCAAATTATGAGTTTTTCAAATGACACCTCCTTTGGGCAAAGAGTATTACAATAGTGTGTAGGGTGTGGACACAGAGGTACACACTTTCCCACCCACCCAGGGCCAGGCAGAATCCAGGCCTTGCACTCCTGTACCATAGGAATCTAACCCAGAGAGTGGTCCAAGATTGCTGTCCCATGTGCTGGGAGAACCACATAGGACAACGGAGTGAGGCAAACAAAGAGTGCATGTATGAGCTGTGCTCTGCAAGCCAGTATTGCAGGCCTGCATCCCCTCAGCACTCCGAGGGATTGTGCAGCTGTCTTAGGCACGGCATGCCCAACAATGAGCCTGGCCCTGTGTGCGCCCTGCTTCCCACCCTGGGGAGTGGCTCAAAGCCACAGACCTCATTTTTGTTTCCTCCTATTTTTCCTTGGAGGAAGGGAGAGGCTCTAAGCTCCTCCAAAAGCTCAGGGTCCAGTTCCTTTTTCACTCCCTCCCTTTCTCCAGGCCCAGGTGTGTGACTGGGCTGATGGTGGGGAATGGGTTATTTGTATTACATGTAGCCCTGAGAGCCCAGGGTGCTGGTGTGATACAAACACAATGAGCGACAGCCCTGCCCCAAGATATTACAGTTTCAATAGTCCGTGGGTGGCCAGGGTATAGAGCAGTGAAGGGATTTGCCCAAGGTCAGTGGCAGAGGGTAAACCAGACCTCCCAAGTCACAGTCCAGAGCGCTATTCACTGGTTCATGCTGCCTTTCATCTGCAGATTGAAACCCAAAAGTGCTGTCTGTGAGTGGAGCACTAAGCATGATTGGGAGGCTCCAGGACACCCCCTTTTCCTACGTGCACTGGGTCCTGAGTCACTCTCACTGTCTGGCCAGTGGTGCTGTGGGCTGTGAATTCTGGGCTGAGCCAGGGGTGCAAGAGACAGGTAGGGCACAAGGAGAGGGCCCATCTATCCCCCAAGGACCAGGCAGAATCTAGGCCTTGCACTCCTGGTACACAAGGACCATGGGAATCCAGCACAGGATTGACAAGGAAAAAGCCTTCTGAATTATAAGGCTAATGAAGTAATGGAATAGATTACTGGGGGAGGTTGTGGAGTCCCTGTCATAGAATATCAGGGTTAGAAGGGACCTCAGGAGGTCATCTAGTCCAACCCCCTGCTCAAAGCAGGACCAATCCCCTGACAGATTTTTGCCCCAGATCCTTAAATGGCCTCCTCAAGGATTGAACTCACAACCCTGGGTTTAGCAGGCCAATGCTCAAACCCCTGAGCTATCCCTCCCCCCGTCATTGGAAGGTGTTTTAGAACAGGTTGCACAGACAGCTGCCTGGGATGGTCTAGGTTTGCTTGGTCCTGCCTCAGGGCAGGGGCTGGACTTGTTGACCTCTCGAGGTCCCTTCCAGCCCTACAGTTCTATGAAGCCTTGCAGATAACCTACTCTGGACCACAGTAGGTGGATCAGGAAGGCTGAACAGCAGAGACAGTGGCCAGCAGCAGCATGGTGGGGGCCAGCATAGGCCCCGCTGGGCCCTGGATGCTCCACTGAGGTACAGGATAGAAGAGCACCATTGCCTCCCTATCCATACTTCCTGCTCCCTCACAATGGGTGGCAGAGCCTTCTCACCCATCCCAACCCTGCTGCCTTTCTGCCCCTTCCTGTAGCAGGGACATGCTGCCAACACCTTAATGGGCTCCCCTGCGAGTTTTTCCCTGGAGCCTGCAATGACGCCCTGTTTGTGAGGTGCTTGTGCTGGCTGAGAGGGAGATAAAGAACAGAGGAAATTTATTCATTAAACCAAAATGCTTTCAGGACCGTAACCAAAGCAGCACCCACTGGGCAATCAACCTCCTGTTCAGAGCGCTGCCTGTGCTCCTAGAAAACACACAGTTCTGCTGGGCAGGGAGAGGTTGTGTGCATGTGTGTGTGCGCGTGTGTGTGTGTGCATGTGTGTGTGCATGTGTGTGTGCGCGCGCACAGCCTTGCATAATGGGGCTTCAATCCTGCTTTGGACTGTTGGTGTCACTGCAGTCCAAACAGACTCTTGCTGAATAGTGTCTTACTCTGTGAATAGTCCCAGTGAAGTCAATGGGTCCCTTGTGCAGAGTGGGGCTATCCAGCATGAGGGTATCAGGACCTGGCCCCTACTAAATAGTAATCCTCACAGCACAGCGATTGCTCAACGTGTATCAGTTCAAAGAGGGAGCAAAGAAAGGCTCAGGGGTGCCCACCCTGGGAATGATTTGAGAACAGCTGCCACTCAGGGTACGTCTACCCTGCAATTAAAATCCCACAACTGGCCCGTGCCAGAGGGCTCGGGCTAAGCGGCTGTTTAATTGCAGTGTGAACATTTGGGCTGGGGATGCAGCCGAGCTCTGGGAGCCTCTCATCTTGCAGGGGCCTATAGTTCGGGCTGCAGTCCAAGCCTGACCGGCTATACTGTAATTAAAACAGACCTAAATCAGATCAGGGCTGCCGGGGGAGGGGCGGGGGGGGGGGGCAAGTGGGGCAATTTGCCCCAGGCCCCACAGGGGCCCCCACGAGAATATAGTATTCTATAGTATTGCAACTTTTTTTTTATGGAAGGGGCCCCAGAAATTGCTTTGCCCCAGGCCCCCTGAATCCTCTGGGCGGCCCTGAGTCAGATGGCAATGGCCAGCCGCCGGTTTTTCATTGCAGTGTAGACATACCCTCAGCGCAGTCTGATTTGTTCCAGAGACAAGAAATTTGCTCTTCAGAAGCTGCAGGGATAACTCATCTCTGCTGTAGTTGAATGTGGAGAAGGAGGCAAAGATACCACAACCAGAGACTCCACAGCCCCCCTCCAGCTGAGAAAACATTTCCCGCAGGCAGCTCCAATCCATAACTGTATGGTCAATAAAGATGCATGCAGAACAACTATAGCTTCCATCTCTGTAATAGACACAGCGAGTGTCTAGCGAGACTAGTGGAACCACAATGGCCAATTCTGCTGCCCACATTTTTTTCACCAGTATCTTGGGGTGAGGCAGATTTCAGGTCACAGCTTCTTTTGTGTTCATGCCTTTGTCATAGAGTCACTTAAATTCGGAGCACAGCCCAGCTGAGCTTCTTTATTACAGTGTAGCCTGGAGAGAAGTAAACAAAGTTACTGAGGAAGCAAAGCAGTCTCAATATTGTGATAGAAACGTGCATTACGGTGGTCTCTGCTGAGTTCCTTCCCTGAGATTTCAATGGGAAAAGGCCAAAAATAAATAGAAACGGACCCTAACTGAACAAATCACTAGCTTTTCCTCCTGCCTGGGGCACTGTAAAATTAATGCAGACGCAGCTAGTGCCGCTCCATTATGAGCATGCCTGCCCATATTTTCTCCTACTGTCTTGGCAATAGAGTTCATTTGTTTCACTAGAATGTGCATTGGCCCCAGACACTTTACTAATACGTGGAAGCCCCCTCCTTTGCCTGACTACCTCGCTTTTCCTCAGTATCCTGACATACATAATGTTACAAGCCTAACCACCATCAGTCATAGAATCATAGTCTATCAGGGTTGGAAGGGACCTCAAGAGGTCATCTAGTCCAACCCCCTGCTCAAAGCAGGACCAATTCCCAACTTAATCACAAGTCCCCACATAAGACAAAAGCATATGCAAGCCCACCCAGAAATTAGCATTGTGTGGGAGGAAGGCTCCGCTGGATATTGTTTGACCGGATGAGTTTGTGTGTGATGGAGAGACAGATTGAAGTGGGGAGAGAGAGAGGAAGCCAAGCAGACACTGCCGGGAAGTACAGTAACGTGGCCCCGAGATGAAGCTAAGTGGAAAAAGTGTTTTGGCTGGAAAGGCAAGCATGGAACAGCCAGCAAACAACTATTTCATTCCTACTGTGTTCAGCGAAACAGGACTTTGCAATCTTGTTTATATGCAAGGAATGTACATCCACTAAATGCCTAACACCAGTTTGTCGTCCTAACTGGAACAATCTAGGAGAGTCTGAATTTCTGGCTAGCCACTCACGTCAAAAGGGGTAACAAGAACTTTGCTGCTTGCTTTAAAAGTGCTACTGCAACCATAAGGAAGGCTGAATTATGCACCCCTCACTGCCCCATTCTTGAGCACCTCCACCTCATTCCTTCTACCGGGAGAGAATCAAAGCAATGGCAGCACTGCTTTACCAGGAGGGGATGCTCCCATTTACACCTGTCACTTCCTCATCCTGGGCTACTATGCGTGCCAGTCCATCCCCAGGACAAATTAGAGAAGCCAGAAGGTGGCTCTAAATTGTGCTAGCTGCCAGTAGCCATAGGTCACCATTATTGCAGCTGGGGTTTTCTGAGCACAGGGCAGCTCTGGTTACACCCCATTTCTAGCCTTCTACGCAGCTGCAGGGAGGTGCTACAGCTGCTCAGTTGGTGCCTGAGGGTCCCCCTTGTACTGCAGTGATGCTCCTCTGACCAGCTAAGCCAACTTTGTGGCTTCTCTGAGATGGAACAGTGTTAAGCTCTCCTAATGCAGAAGAGAATCTGCCCCATTGTAGGGAGAACTTTTCATCGAAGAAATTTACGAACAGGAACTCCTCACTCCCCATCTCTATTTTACCAGGGCCCAGAGAGCTTAAGTGATCTGCTCAAGAGCCCACAGGGCATATGAGTTTGGTACCTAAATACTTGTGAGGATTGGGGCCACAGTTCCTGTGACCTAGACAGACCTTCCTAATACTAAAACTTAAACTAGGTTTGGTTCAACGTGAAATCCCTTACCACATGTTCCCACTAACATTGCTAAACAAATTCTCAGGCCAGGACTTGCTCCCAGAGTCCAAAGGCTGTTTCTTTTGTCTTCTTAGGCAAAGGGGAGAGAGAGAGCTGGATAGGGAGCGAGAACTTGGGGTGTTTGTGCCCCTCACTTTTATAGTCCAGTCATCCTTTGAAATGCATTTTTCTGAGGGTTACCCCTACATAACGTTCAGTCCCGCTGTGCAGATGGAGACAAGGGATCATGTGGTGAATGAGGTTCCATGCTGTTGTTTACCAAGATGCGTCTGTTTGTTTCTGCCCCACTTCCCTGCCAAAGAATGGTCATGTGGCAGGTGCTTGCCCATCAGCTTTGATGACACCTGGCTAGAGGCGTCAGCTTGTCCTTTGTCTTTGAGAAACAGGTTTACCCCCTTCCCAGACTTGTCTGGTAAACACACAACAGTCATTATTTCAGCTTATGTTATTATATACATCTCACCATGGTATTACTGATCAACAAGCTATTAGTTTTCAGCTGAAAACTTACGAGGCATATTTTATACAAAGATTATTACAAAGGTGTGGAGTGTGTGAACACGGGTGCGTTCAGTCAGTTGACACAGTTATGTTAACACTTCCTGAGACAGGCAAAACAGGAATGTTGGCATCCTTTTGTCTGTGAGAGACGGTGGGAATTGCAGCCTGTGATGTAGATGGTTTGCAATGTCTCATGTGACTGACTAGTCCAATCCAAGATTTGCATGATCTTTGGCAGTTATTGCAAATGTTGGTTGGGAGCTGCTTGCTTAGGCAAAACTAAAGTTGAAAAATTTGACTGGAATCATCCAAGAATGAGAACACTTGCAGAGCTGTCCATCCCTGGTGCTAGTTCAGATTGATCCTTGCTACAGATGTCCTGTTTACAGCTTTCACTAGAAAAAAAACAGCCTGATATGCTCCCTCAACAGTCCTTTGATTGAAGGTGCTTGGTCCTTTTTACGTCTGGAAGATATGCACTGATGATTGATTGCAAGCTGTCATCCAAAGAGTTTGTATTCGTTTCTAAGAAAAAGATGCACAAGTTAAAGCATCCTGTAGTAACCTGTGAATTTTGTGCTCATACATTCAGCATTATCCGGTGCTCTGGGACTCAAATGGGTTTTTACAGGGCTGGATTGTATATGGGTATTAGTGAATGGGGGAACAGTTAGTATATGGGCTTGTGAGTAAGGCAGTGGACCGAGACTCAATTCTTGGCCCTGCCACAGACTTTGTGAGAGACCTTGGGCAAGTCACTTGAAATCAATAGCAATTAAAAGGCCTAAATACCCCTGTGGATCTGCACCTTAATCTCACCTGTAAAATGGGGAAAGTAATATACTTCCTTTTTGCCAATCTGTATTACCTTGCAATCATTTCAGATGAGTTGTGCCTGCCATGCAACAGATGGATCCTCTAATAGTCTGAGTTCACCTGGAGTGCCTCACATTCCTTCCTAGTTTTTATTAACCAGAACCTTTGATTATCAGTCTTCACCAACTTGCTGTCCTCTTCCAAATCATGAATAGACACAAACACCATTGATCCAGTTCCCACAAAGTCTGGGCCCATAATCACACCACTGCTCTCCCCTTCTGCTGGCATTTACATTGTCTGCCCCATGGAAGAGAGAGAACACGTGGTAAAACCACATTGGCTCGCTAAACTGAATTGAACAAAAGGACATGGTGGCAAGGTCAGTGCAGTGTGCCAGAGGCGATCAAAGCAATGCATTTGGTGTTATTGACTCATGACTCATTGTAGCCTTGACCTGAGAATGTCATCACCAGTACAAAGTCATCAGTGATGCAAGAGTCCACAGTGAAACTTCAGGCTCCCAACAAAGTACTTCCACAGCCCACATTCTCTATTGGTGTGTTGGGCACTTCCGGGGGTCTCTAACACCTTAGGATGACTGTGCATCATCTGGTCCTGTGTCTGATCTTCGAGCATACAAATGGTGTGATGGCACACCAGTCTCAGCACTCTTTACCTCATTGTTATGTCCCTGGTGTACACACAGAGAAGTTAGAGTATTTGGAGGTTTTTAATCTTTCCGGAAGGTAGCAATGTAACTCTCCCTTATTTCTTAGAATCCAGAACCCTAACGCACAAGACCCAGAAAGCACAGTAAGACAAAACAGGCTGCTCCCTCAGGCAGAGAGGCACAACTCATCTCACCTTGCTCTAGGGTGGATCTTTGCAGACTGACTGCTAAGGACACAGATTGGAGGCTTCCATCAGAGGCCCCTAGCCTGAAGGCAGGACCAGGAAACCTATGGCATTTAAAGTGATAGCTTGTCCTTTTAACACAGTTTTCAATGCCCCACACTCACCATGAATTCTTACTCTGTTCAGAGATCCAGGCATTGGGAGGAGGGGTACGATCACACCTTCTTTTGTAACAGATCTGTGCTCCAGTCATGTATATTCAGCTACCTATGATGTGAATAACAAACATATATGCACATTAACACATATATCCATACGCACACCTATGCGTGTTATAGGCAGAGCTGGGAGCACCACCTATATTAAGATTATCCAACACTTTCCATGTCAAGACGTTATTTCTCAGTTGCTTATAGTTGTCCCAGATTTTACCCATTCAAGCTGAAGTTTTCCATGCCGGGGTTATGCCTCAGGGTGATTGTTTGGGAAAGCTTCAGCCAAAACCGTTCAAGTTAGGGAAAAAATACATTGTTTCGGCCACGTTAAAAAAGAGTCTTACAGCAGTTTTGTTTCAAAGCTGTAGCGCCCCCATGCTTTGGAGCTGGAGCTTGAAATGTGGCAGCAGCGTGGGGAATAGGGGTCACCCTGGTGTCGGGCATGTGCCTGATGCTGTCCCTGTGACGTATGTCCGAATTGGACCAAGCTATAGGTCTGGGGAGAGGGTGTGTGTGGAGGGAAGTTTGCACAGGTTCAATAGAGGCTTTTAAAATGTGGCAGCATTATTCTCCACAGACTATATCTGCACTGGGCATGCTCCAGCCCAGGGGTTGCTGGGACTGAGCCGGATTTTCTCTGCAATTGCTCCTACTGCCTCTGTGTGTGCGTGTGTGTGTGTGTGTGTGCGTGTTGGGGGGGAGGGGGGGGGATACTGGGACACTGGAAACTTAAACTGAGAAGAGGGGACTGTCTTTCCTGTGCTGTCAATGCCCCCTTGCTGCTGCTAAGGCACGAGGAGGTTAATGCCTTAGGACCGAGCTGGACAGGCAGTGAGATGGTGCAAGAGCCATGAGAGGTGGTGGTATAGTGAGAGGCGGTGCAGAGCCTTGGAACTGCAGGGGGCAGCCCTTCCCCTAGGTGCTGG
The DNA here is from genome assembly GCF_011386835.1 of Chrysemys picta bellii. Taxonomy (NCBI): domain Eukaryota; kingdom Metazoa; phylum Chordata; order Testudines; family Emydidae; genus Chrysemys; species Chrysemys picta. The sequence continues at coordinate 71,921,910 of NC_088801.1, read as the reverse complement.
AGATGGACCTGCCTGTGTGCACCCCATAGATGCCGGAACTTTGCTAATCCCTGACAAACTGCGAGTGCAGGGCAGCAGAGAGGGAAGTGTGGAAAGCTGTGTGTGAAAGGGATATTTGTTCACCCGATGTTCACACTGGCTGGAGGGGAAACTCGAGGCAAATTGCTACTGCTGCCCAAGCTATTGGAGGGTAGGTGTTTTACCTGTTATTTGTACAACTACATTGTTGGTTGATTGTTGCTGTGTTTTCCCAAATTAACATGGTCTGCCCTCCCCATCCCCTCTCCTCAATAAAAATGTACTTTTTTAAACAGACTCCGTGCTGGCAAGAGGAGATGTATTGCCCGTTAAGCAGAACCTCTAGATATCTGAACCAGGCCCTCTTTGCTGCTACTACCACCACCTGGCAGAAAGGTTAAATATCTATAGACACATCTATGTCTATATTAAGATTAATATATATTATTTGTATATATTCACTTTATAGATCACTTTTGTACAAAATAGAATACAGATACACAGACACACACAAGCAAATATATGCATATATGATGCTCCAGCAATATTTTGTTACAGTAAGAGAGTCCATCTCCATTGTCTAGTTCCATTTGCACTAAAAAAAGGGGTGCAAAAGTGAAACATAAAGGGTGGCATGAGTTAGGCATGGGCTGGACTACTTTTTGATAACAGGGAGTGGTGCTGAAGGGCTGGATCAGCAGCTGTTTCCCCCTGGACAAAGAGTCATTTATTCTCCCTCATCAACATCACCTTGTGTTAGGAATTCATTGTAAAAATTTCAACCAACCAGAACAACCAGTCTTCTGCCAGAATTCGTAAGAAAGAAAAAAACAAGTTTGTAATTGCCTCTGGCAGCCATTTATCCAATGTTTATTTTAGATAAACAGCGTTTGCACTGCCATCACTCACCAAATGCTGCAGCTTATTAAATGTTAGCCAGTTTACTTATGCAAACAAGGAAAAGGCTGTTTGTATTACTGTTGTTTACATTTTGTGAATAAGTTTAAGCCCCCTAGACTGCTGCTTTATCATAGAGATAGTGAGAGATATTACATTAGTATAATATCTGGATATACCAGCTGTGTACAGCTCTCTTAAGAAGTCTTCTATGTTCTCTTTGAATGGAGATTTTTTCACCGTCTATAAAAGGCTCGCTTGTCCCTAGTTGTGTCTCACCTCCACATAGGGGAAGTGGATTTAAAAAAAATACAAGTTTAAACAAGGGTCAGCCAATCACTATAAAAGAAAAATGACAATTCAAGGAGAAGTCAGCTGTACAAAGAACCTTCCATTTTCATTCAGGCAAATACAGTCCCTTTTTGGGGCTTTCTGACTGGCTGAAGGTGATGTATAATGCATAATATTATTCCTGAGGGGAATCACAAGAGCTACATGCTTAAAATGACTAGTCAACATCCTGAGAATTTCCAAGACCAGAGTGGATGGCAAACTCACAGCAACAGAGTGTGCTACTTTTGTCCTCTTGAAATTTGCTAGAGAAAAATCTATTTCTCTGTTGGTATAGGCCACAGATCTTATTGATCACGTGATGAACACTTTTGATGTAAAAACAAAGTAGAGTTTAAAATTTGGATGGAACATCTCTGAAAAAGTAGGTTCTGAAACATACCAACGGGCCTGCTCGGAGCCATCTAGATGATGTGGTGATTAATATCAACAGCTGCTACCATACCACCTATATTAGTGCTCCCAACCCAGCTAGTGGTGGACCATTGGTGGGAATTTAGGGGAAAAAATCCTAGTGTAGCCAAAACCAAATGTAGCAGACACCTGGAGCATATAGTGCTCTAGGGACTGATACTATTGTGTGGATCCTGCTCTGTTTAGCATTTCCTGCAACATAGTGGGCACCCACAACTCTTCGTGAGTTTAGTGGGAACTAAAGGCACTTGGCATCTTGAAGGAGATGTTCAGGATCTCACAGGACCAGGCCCTTCAAGATGAAAACCAACATAGTGAATTTGTTTCGATATCAGTTAGCTCTTTGGGGCAGGGACTGTGTTTGTGCAGTGCCTAGCACAGGGGTTGGCAACGTTCGGCACCCTGGAGGGCCGGGCCAGTTTTATTTACCTGCTGACGTGGCAGGTTCAGCCGATCGCGGCCCCCACTGGCCGTGGTTCGCCGTCCCAGGCCAATGGGGGCGGTGAGAAGCTGCGGCCAGCACATCACTGGCGAGCCGCGTGCCGAACGTTGCCGACCCCTGGCCTAGCACAAGGAGGCCCTGATCTTGGTTGGTCCCTAGGCACTAATACAATAAACATAATTAATACTAGACAAGAAATCTGTTCAGTGCACGGGGCAACGTGTGCTGTGCTCAGTGGCTATAACAGGGCCATGTTCACAACAGAGTTTTTCAGCCAGAAATCTAATTGCAAAGAATGAATGAACTGAAAGGAAAGGGCTATTTTTTCCTTCATCCAACCTTCCCATACATCTTGCTATATGTCTGTGCTGGGAGATTCCTTCAAAAAGAAAAAAAAAATAGTAAATTTTAAAAGGAAGTTAAACACTGCAACAATGGGACGCAAAGCAAACTCTAGCATTCGTCTAGGCATTCCTAGTGAGCCCCATTCAGATAGGAACAGTGTCAGTTGGAATCTCTGCAAATGAAATCCTCTAGGCAAATTGTTCACAAAAACTAAAGTAGCTTACTTGACTGCCAGAGACATTAACATGAAGGAGGCAGGAGGCCTGCTTGCAAAGTGTTGTTTTTCCAGCTTTAACTGAATAATGCTGTGCCCGCCAATGAGAGGAGTGACTCACCATTTACAAAGCATCTTCTTCAATTGTCATGGGACATGTGTGCTGCATGCAGGGCCATCCTTAGGCATATGCAGCATACGCGGCTGCATAGGGCACCCAAAAATTTGGGGCACCCCGGGTTCTTAGTGGCCACCCTCCTGCCTCTTCCTATTCCTGTTGTGACCCTTCCTGCAGGCTCCCCCCCCGCCAGTGGCTGCTGCAGCCTGGTGAGTTGAAGTGCTCTCCTACAGGTTTTTGTATATTGCCATTCCTGATATCTGACTTGTGTCCATTTATCCTTTTACGTAGTAACTGTCCAGTTTGGCCAATGTACATAGCAGAGGGGCATTGCTGGCACATATTACATTGGTGGAATTGCAGGTGAATGAACCGGTGATGTTGTGGCTGATCTGGTTAGGTCCTATGATGGTGTCACTGGTGTAAATATGTGGGCAGAGTTGGCATCGAGGTTTGTTGCAGGGATTGGTTCCTGAGTTAGAGTTACTATGGTGCGGTGTGTGGTTGCTGGTGAGAATATGCTTAAAGTTGGCGGGTTGTCTGTGGGCGAGGACTGGCCTGCCTCCCAAGGCCCGTGAAAGTGAGGGATCGTTGTCCAGGATGGGTTGTAGATCACTGATGATGCGTTGGAGAGGTTTTACCTGAGGACTGTAGGTGATGGCCAGTGGAGTTCTGTTGGTTTCTTTCTTGGGCTTGTCTTGCAGCAGGAGGCTTCTGGGTACACGTCTAACTCTGTTGATTTGTTTCCTTATTTCCTTGTGTGGGTATCGTACTTTTGAGAATGCTTGGTGAAGATCTTGTAGGTGTTGGTCTCTGTCTGAGGGGTTGGAGCAAATGTGGTTGTACCTCAGTGCTTGGCTGTAGACGATGGATCATGTGGTGTGTCCGGGATGGAAGCTGGAGGCATGAAGGTAGGCATAGCGGTCGGTTGGTTTTTGGTATAGGGTGGTGTTAATGTGATCGTCACTTATTTGTACCATGGTGTCTAGGAAGTGGACCTCCCATGTAGATTGGTCCAGGCTGAGGATGATGGTAGGGTGGAAGCTGTTGAAATCATAGTGGAATTCTTCTAGAGTCTCCTTCCCATGGGTCCAGATGATGAAGATGTCATCAATGTAGCATAGGTAGAGAAGGGGCGTGAGTGGACGAGAGCTGAGGAAGCATTATTCCAGGTCAGCCATAAAAAATTTTGGCATATTGTTGGGCCATGTGGGTGCCCATAGTGGTGCCACTGGTCTGGAGGTATATATTGTAACCAAATTTGAAATAATTGTCCGTGAGGATAAAGTCACAGAGCTCAGCAACCAGTTGTGCTGTGGCATCATCAGGGATACTGTTCCTGACAGCTTGTAGTCCATCTGTGTGTGGGATGTTTGTGTAGAGAGCCTCCACATCCATGGTGGCTAGGTGCAAGGAGATCTTTAAATTCACGACTCCTTTCAGGAGATCATGAAGAATGTAATTATAGTGCAAGGAGTATTTTAGGAGTCAGATGTAAATTGTGAACACTCTCTTAACTGAAGTGGCAAGGATGTTGAATGTTTATCAAAGGCACCTTTTCTTTCAAGCATCTCTTGGGTATTTGAGCTAAGTGGGGGTTAATAAAAGCAAACAGATACCCAAGAAGTGTTAAAGAGTCTGAAACCTTCTCAGACAATCAGGTTTCGCTTGCGTCCATCTGATGTGATTGTCCTACCAGTTTTCTAGACGTACATAGAGACTTCCTGGGAAAAGATTTTCCACTTAAAATCAGAATTAGGGATTCAATTAAGGAAATCATCTGCAAACACTTGGAAGGTGGTAAGGTGATAGGGAACAGCCAGCATGGATTTGTAAAGAACAAATCATGTCAAACCAATCTGATAGCTTTCTTTGATAGGATAACGAGTCTTGTGGATAAGGGAGAAGCTGTGGATGTGGTATACCTAGACTTTAGTAAGGCATTTGATATGGTCTCACATGATATTCTTATCGATAGACTAGGCAAATACAATTTAGATGGGGCTACTATAAGGTGGGTGCATAACTGGCTGGATAACCGTACTCAGAGAGTTGTTATTAATGGTTCCCAATCCTGCTGGAAAGGCATAACGAATGGGGTTCCACAGGGGTCTGTTTTGGGACCGGCTCTGCTCAATATCTTCATCAACGACTTAGATATTGGCATAGAAAGTACGCTCATTAAGTTTGCGGATGATACCAAACTGGGAGGGATTGCAACTGCTTTGGAGGACAGGGTCATAATTCAAAATGATCTGGACAAATTGGAGAAATGGTCTGAGTTAAACAGGATGAAGTTTAACAAAAACAAATGCAAAGTGCTCCACTTAGGAAAAAAAAAATCAGTTTCACACATACAGAATGGGAAGAGACTGTCTAGGAAGGAGTATGGCAGAAAGGGATCTAGGGGTTATAGTGGACCACAAGCTGAATATGAGTCAACAGTGTGATGCTGTCAAGGCTGCTTCCTCACTCTGAACTTTAGGGTACAAATGTGGGGGCCTGCATGAAAACTTCTAAGCTTAACTACCAGCTTAGATCTGGTCCGCTGCCACCATTCCCAAATGGATTCCCTTCCCTGGGAAGCCTTGAGAAACTCTTCACCAATTCCCTGGTGAATACAGATCCAAACCCCTTGGATCTTAAAGCAGGGAGAAATGAACCATCCCCGCTCCTTCCTTCCACCAACTCCTGGTGAATACAGATCTAACCCCCCTGGATCTAAAAACAAGGAAAAAATCAATCAGGTTCTTAAAAATAAGACTTTTAATTAAAGAAAAAAGGTAAAAATCATCTCTGTAAAATCAGTATGGAAAATAACTTTACAGGGTAATCAAACTTAAAGAGCTCAGAGGACCCCCCGCTAGCCTCAGGTTCAAAGTATAGCAAACAGAGATAAACACTCTCGTAAAAGGTACATTTACAAGTTGAGAAAACAAAGTAAAACTAACACGCCTTGCCTGGCTGTTTACTTACAAGTTTGAAATATGAGAGACTTGTTTAGAAAGATGTGGAGAACCTGGATTGATGTCTGGTCCCTCTCAATCCCAAGAGCTAGCGACCTCCCAAACAAAGAGCACAAAACACAAACCTTCCCCCCACCCCCGCCAAAGATTTGAAAGTATCTTGTCCCCTTATTGGTCCTTTGGGTCAGATGCCAGCCAGGTTACCTGAGCTTCTTAACCCTTTACAGGGAAAAGGATTTTGGAGTCTCTGGCCAGGAGGGATTTTATAGTACTGTACACAGGACAGCTGTTACCCTTCCCTTTATAGTTATGACAGATGCTGTTGCAAAAAAAGCAAACATGATTCTGGGATGTATTAACAGGTGTGTTGTGAGCAAGACACGAGAAGTCATTCTTCCGCTCTACTCTGCTCTGGTTAGGCCTCAGCTGGAGTATTGTGTCCAGTTCTGGGCACCACATTTCAAGAAAGATGTGGAGAAATTGGAAAGGGTCCAGAGAAGAGCAACAAGAATGATTAAAGGTCTTGAGAACATGACCTATGAAGGAAGGCTGAAGGAATTGGGTTTGTTTAGTTTGGAAAAGAGAAGACTGAGAGGGGACATGATAGCAGTTTTCAGGTATTTATAAGGAGGAGGGAGAAAACTTGTTCACCTTAGCCTCTAAGGATAGAACAAGAAGCAATGGGCTTAAACTGCAGCAAGGGAGATCTAGGTTGGACATTAGGAAAAAGTTCTTAACTGTCAGGGTGGTTAAACACTGGAATAAATTGCCTAGGGAGGTTGTGGAATCTCCATCTCTGGAGATATTTAAGAGTAGGTTAGATAAATGTCTATCAGGGATGGTCTAGACAGTATTTGGTCCTGCCATGCGGGCAGGGGACTGGACTCGATGACCTCTCGATGTCCCTTCCAGTCCTAGAATCTATGAATTTCATGCCAAAGCTTAGAAAATATCAGCATCTAATGTACAACAGTAGAATCACTTCTCCTTTAAATGTTTTTTTTTTTTTTTTTTTTTTGTAAAGTCAGGCCTTATTTATGTACCACAGAGAAACAAAAAAAGGTCATCTCCCCTTTCCTTTTCCCTTTGCAGGTCACCTATGTGCACTTCTTCCTCTCCACAGTGTTTTGGTATATTTCTGTTTTCAAGAAAGATACAGGGGAACATTAGTGCAAGACTTGCCCTCGAGTACATCTGGACATGCAGTTCGCTGCATTGATTAGGAATTCTGAAGCTAACAATGAGCCCAATGACTTATTTTAGCCCTAAATGAATGGAAGAGAGCTGGGGGGAAACAAACAAGTTGTTCCTGCCCTCTAGTGTTTTTGTGCCCGTAAATTGACTCTATGCCATCTGCATTGGTTAACTGATCCACATTCCAACTCAAGCAAACAATTTGTTCTCCATAACATATTTTGAATAATAATAAAAAAAGACTTCTACATGAATGTATGCCTGGGGGGGTACTTTAAAATGTCACAGTATATAAGGCTTCCCTTGAAATCTGTGCATTTTGCAATGCGGAGGCTCAACAATACACAGAATATATGGGCATTCCTAGCCCCTGGAGTCACTTTCAAACATATCAAAAGATTTCTCCTGCTTAACTGATGTGATTGGAAAAGCAAAATATGCATTAAACCAATTCCCCCCCCCCCCAAAAAAAAGAAAGGACTGGGGGTTACTTTTTCATTTTAAAAAGAATAGAAAGCTAAGCAGCAAACAGGGCTGTGTGATCCAGCCCTGACAACCCATCAGACTACAGAGAAATCCAGCAGAAACGGGGGGAGGGGAGATGGAAGGACTCCTGTCATAAGAGGGCTAGTGCTTAGCTGCAAATACAGTTGACAGCTTGCTTTCTCTGCTCTTAGAACACTGCAGACAGAATCAATTAGGCTGGCTCCCAGAGGCATGCTTGTAGATGAACCGGGACTTGTCTAAGGTCATTTGGGACCCTCCTGACCTTTCTTCCTGACTGAATAATTGCTAGTCTGAGTCAGAATCCCCCAGCAGTCCTGTGATATTTCAGATAAGCTCAGGTGGGTTTGGAGATGGGGGCATTGTGTTTATTTTAGCAATTGTGTAGCTGGACAGGAGCATTGGAGCCTGTCAGCACAAACTGATGGTTCACAGAGAGCTCACTGCTGCTGTAAAGATGTAATCCTGCACATCTTGGATTTAAAGCATTCCTAGATCGGGGGCAGGGGGGAAGGACTGCAGAATGAATGTCCCATCTTGTGAAATACAGAGTGAAACAAAGGGGTCATATTTTGCTCTCAGTTACACCTGTGGAAAAACCAGAAGTCAAAGGAGTTAGTCTGAATTTATACTGGTAGCATCTGGTCCAAGGTCTTTGCCCTGAAGGTCTCGTCTACATTACCTGCTGGATTGACGCGCAGCGATCGATCCAGCAGGGGTCGATTTATTGCATCTAGACACGATAAATTGATCGCCGAGCGCACTCTCCCCTCGACTTTGGTACTCCACCAGGGCGAGAGATGCAGGCGGAGTCGACGGGAGACCATTAGCCATCGATTTACCGCAGTGAAGACACTAAGTACGTCGACTTCAGCTACATTATTCACAGAGCTGAAGTTGTGTAACTTGGATCGATTCCCCCCCCCCCCCCAGTGTAGATGAGGTCTATTTAGTCATCTGATAGTGATCTTGAGTTATTTGGCTTTGTTGCTATTGACTCCCTCCCTTGCGAAAGAACTGCTTTGGGCAAGTTAATCATATTCCAACAAACAGTAAAGGAAATTCCTGAAATACATAACAGTTCCACAAATGCCTCATCATTTATCCACCTGTTTTTCTTGACTTCTTTATATAGATTTCACACTTTCTTTTAGCACCATTTTTTTTTAAAAAAAAAACAGCCATCGAAATAAAGAGGCAAAATTGAAGCAAAAAATAATCCTGCAGGCATGGAATAGAAAGTGAACGGCTAATTTTGGATCTTGTGAGCAGATGAAGGGGGAAGTCACAGAGAACACTCTGTTGCCTGCCCCTTCCCATTTACAGGAGTTAGGGCTGTGAGTTTAGACAGCTGAAAGTCCTCCCAGCTGCAATACTACTACATTAGGAGAGAAGGGGTCTCTCCCAACAGCATGCTGTGAACGCCCTTGCCTGATAGGGTGACCAGACCGCAAGGGTGAAAAATCAGGACGGGGTTGGGGGGTAATAGGCACCTATATAAGACAAAACCCCAAATATCGGGACTGTCCCTATAAAATCGGGACATCTGGTCACCCTATTGCCTGATGATGCCTGAGACCATTGGCTTGAAATGATACCGTAGATCAAACATGGATCAGACCTATATGTTGATCCAGGGGAAGAGGAGAAGCCTTATAGTGCTTAGAAAAACTACGGGAGCAGCGGGATCAATGCTATTGGTTTGCTAGTCCCCCAACACAGCCACCAGGATTCTGTCAATCAGGGCTTTCTATGCCTCCTTTCCAGGTGATGGCCATTTCCCCCATTTTAGTGTAGAAATACAATCTTTGTGATGAGCAGATGCCAGAGAGCATTTAATCCCCAGCAACCTCAGTTCTTCCTTTGTCAGTATGCTCTATGGAACATACGTCTTCTTCCCAGGGCCTGTGAACCTTTGACTGCATGTGCAAATAGAAAGATCTTTTGAAGTGCACCCACTGTATGTGGAAGACAAATACAATTCATGTGACAGCATACACGGAAACCTTCCCCTCCTGCAGTCATGACAAATCCACCACCTGGCATTTTTTGTCCAAAAGGATTTTCCATTTACTACTGGACCATCAGAAAGTCGAGCGTTTGTCTCTCTCGATTTAATGTTTACAATGTTGCATGTGAGATTTGCAAATGCAACTGGAAAATTTGGAGGGTCACTCTAAACAAAGCAAAATGCCTGGAGTAGAACCTGAGGTTTTCACTGTATTTTGTGGAAACCTGCAGAATTACTGATACACATAGTAACCTACAGCAGCCATGTGGAAATCCTTTAAAGACTGGCCATTGACACAGCCAGTTTCATAAGTCAGGAGTATGCTGGGCAAGAGGAGGGAAGGCGCATAAGAGCAGGAAGCTGCCCCTCCTGAAACAAAAACAACCAAATCAAACTCCAAAAAACAAGGCCAAACCAGAACAGTTAAATAGATCATTGAAATTACTGAACAGAACAATGGATGGTAACGGGAACCCTCTATAGGGCTACAGCTCAATGTACTCTGCAACAGTTCCGGGAAGTGCTAGTGATGCATCCGCATTCAAAGTGAAAAAGAGACTAGGTGCAGAAGGTACTAACCCAGCTGCCATACAAACAGTTTTCATATTTCAGGGAATAGGCCACAATTGTGTAGCAATTGGCCTGCCAAAATGCTTAACCCCAGATCACCTCTAGAGAGACAGTAACTCAGTTTCCAAGTCTGTAGCTTGTCTGGGCTCTCTCAAGTCTGCACGTGGCAGACTGGTGGAGCTGAGCCAGGCTCTGTGTCACAACATACCACCCAAGCAGTATGTTCCCCTGATGAGTGACACACTGCAGCAGAGCACAGCAGAGCCCCCTTTGGCTCCTGCCTTTGCTAGGTCCACAGTCACTCTGAGACCATGGGGTTAGTAACCACAGGTGCAGTTTATTTACAGGCTTGTTCTCACCATGTACAGTTGGCCCTTCACCATCTGCAGGGGGGAAAGAAGAGCTACTTCCACTCCCTGCCTTTTCCCTTTCTTTCCGCTCCCCCTTTGGCTTCTTTTCCTGAGGCTTTTATACAGTCCCAGGCTAATTAGGCAGCAACTGTCTCTGCTTCCCCAAGTAGGGCCAGGTTATCCCCAGCCAGCTCTAATCTATCCCCCTAAATGGGAGCTGGCGTGACAGGAGGCTGAATCAGCAACCCTTTGCCCAGCACCCTGTCACACATACACTAACTGCAACATTTTCTTGTCATGCCACCACTGGCTCAGCAGGCATCCAGGTGTCACTTATGGAAACAATCTGTTGGCCTGGGTTACTGTGGACTCCAATAGCACACCCCCGCCCCGTCCATCTCATACCAGCTGCACAGATCATCCCCTTTTGCGGAAAAGTATCCCTGATGGGCGTGTGTGTGCGCCAAGAAACAAAGTCCAGGAAGGTCCTGAAAATCCTTCCTTCAGGGGGCAAGAGATTTTGCCTCCCTTTTGGGAGAAGGAGGGGGATCTTTGGAGTAAGATATGCTAAGCTTAACCATCCTCACGGAGGCCCAGTGATCTGCACCAGGTTGAGGGCTCCCAGCCCCCCTCCAGATACCAAGCAAAATAGCCCCAGCTCAGAGAGGCTCAGCCCAAACTTTAGCATGGTCGGGGGCTGTATTTCCATTGGAACTGGGTCCCAGTGCCGTGGGTCAATGGGATGAAATGCATCCCTGTGGTGCACCCCAAGCTCCCTTCCCAGCACCTCTCCACATACCCTGGACTCTGTGGAGAGGGGGGAAAATGGTGCCGCAGAGGGCTACAACCCCACCCCTTCTGCATGGCCTAGGCATGGAGGATCCCTGCGTGCAGAACTCTAAGGTAACCAGGCCCTCACCATGCACTACTGCATATCTTCATATCATGGCAACCGTGACTTCTTTTCACTGGGAATCCAGTTCATAACATAAGAATGGCCATACTGTGTCAGACCAAAGGTCCATCTAGCCCAGTATCCTGTCTACCGACAGTGGCCAATGCCAGGTGCCCCAGAGGGAGTGAACAGAACAGGGAATCATCAAGTGATCCAGTTCCTGTTGCCCATTCCCAGCTTCTGGCAAACAGAGGCTAGGGACAACATCCCTGCCCATCATGGCTAATAGCCATTGATGGACCTAGCCTCCATGAATTTATTTAGTTCTTTTTTGAACCCTGTTATAGTGTTTTCTGAACCTTTTCCAATTCTAATATATCTTTTTTGAGATGGGGCGACCACACCTGCACACAGTATTCAAGATGCGGGCGTACCATGGATTTATATAGAGGCAGTATGATCTTTTTGGTCTTAAAATTCACAATGAACTAAGAGCAGTCTAACTGTAACCCAGCCTGAAGTGGATCTTACTAATGTTTACTGATGCTCAAATCATCACAGGAATCCCTAAAAGCCGTGCAGTATCTCCGCCTATGGAGCCAAGCTGCATTAAACAGGTAGACACTGGAATGGACTCTGACAGTTTTATAGTGCTTCTTTCACTGGCCCTGACAGAATGTGTATTCAGGAGCTTTTAGACCTGTCAAACACACTTACCAGGGCAGTGCTAATACAGCGTTTCAAAGTACAGTGGTACCAATGACACAGCAAGCCTGCTCCTTTCACACTGACTGGGGAACCAGCACAGGGCTAAGTAAAAAAACAGCAATGCAGATCAGGTTTTCAGGCGGATGGGAGAAAAATGCAGTGCCACCCTCTGCTCAGCCTGGGGTTTAGGACCAGATTCTGCACTCTTGGGGCTTGTCTATGTAACCCTTCTGCCCCCTGAGTTGGCAGCAACAAGGGCCGGGTTCAGTATCTAGGGGTTCCGTTTCAATAATGCAATGCAACACTGGCTTGAGCCCCCACCCAGTGACCTGGGACAATTACATACCACCCCCCGGGCGCCTCTAGGAGGCAATACTTCCCCTCTCGCAAGCACGGAGTCTGAATGTAGCAAAAAGCCTTTTCATAAAGGAGGGAAACAATCCGGCATTATGTTGGGGAAACACCACAAACAGGATTCATAACACAAACCATGAGCAAAAGACCCACCTCCAAGTAAGTTTGGCAGTTTCCTTTTCCCCTCAGGGTCTTAAGTCCAATCACCCCAAAGTCCAACAACCCAAAAGTCTCTGTCCCTGGTCAGTGCCGCCCCAGAGTTCAAAAGTTTATCTGCAGTTTTACACCCCCCCAGCCTGGGTGAAAATGGGGGTGGGGAGCATACAGGGTGTTAAGGGGTACCTTACGTGGTCCAGGGCTGACTGCCCTGCCTCTCCGTGGAGTTCTGCTGCAGACTTCACCACGAACGGCTCCGCTCCACTAGCTGTTCCTCCAGCCATCCCGTGAGCTGCTCCAGCCATCCCGTGAGCTGCTCTGCTCCGCTCGCTGTTCTGTGGGCCACTCCAACCGTCCCACAAAGTGCTCCGCTCTGCCAGCCGCTTAGCAGTATATCTTCAGACTCCCCCACTAGTTAACACAGCACTCAGTGATCTCAGCTCAATAGTTTTAGCTCTGTTAGTGATTTCAGCTTGTAGTAGGAGAGCCCCAGTGCTGGTACACCATTGGCCCAAAGTGAATTCAGCTCAGCAGTCTCTAGCTAGACTCTTAATGGAATCAAAATGAGCTCTGCTATTCACCAGTGGAGAGAGGAGGCTGTGCAATTGGTGTTCCAGGCCCTCAAAAGGGGCCCATACCATCAAGTACACATGCCTTTCCCCCAACCTCTCTCTAGTCCCTGGGTTTTGGAACCCATATCCCTTGTCTAGTGAGTGCTACTTAGTTGATGGTGAGACCCTCTGTCATAAAACAGTTTCATTGTCCTTGATTCACATAATCAGGGTAACACTTTATTCCTCCTGCCCCAATAACAGAGAAACTGGGGATCACACAGCAGCCAAAGTGACCATTTGGGGCTGCCCAGGGCTCATGCTAGGCAGGGTGGGTGTGCCTATGCAAACAAGATCAGCCCCTGAAGTTCTTTTCCACACTCGCCACAGCTCACCACCAGATGTCAGGGTAGAGCTCATCCTGACTCTGCTTACATCTATATAAGGAGATTTGTGCATGGCAAGCTGGGGTGCAAGTTTACTGCTCTAAATATTGCACAGTGTACTTTGATCTACCCCACTTTGAAAGAGGGGTAGATCTGAGTGCACTACGGAATGGTTAGTGAGTGACAGCAGGTTCCACCTGGCCTGTTAGTGCACAGTGGGTTAGCAAACTGTAGATTTACACCCATGGAATCATAGAATATCAGGGTTAGAAGGGACCTCAGGAGGTATTTAGTCCAACCCCCCTGCTCAAAGCAGGACCAATGCCCAGACAGATTTTTGCCCCAGATCCCTAAATGCCCCCCTCAAAGATTGAACTCACACCCCTGGGTTTAGCAGGCCAATGCTCAAACCACTGAGCTATCCCTCCCCCAATCCCACACCCTACCTTGCTGTGCTGTATAGACAAACCCTTGCTCCCAATCAGTAGTAGCTTCCTGCAGAAGTAGCCCCGTTGATTTTAATGGAATGGCTCATGGAGCAAGATGTAAGTGTGGCCCAGATCTCCCCATTTACACGTTGATTCAGCAAACCACTTGCACACTTGCTTACCATCAGACGTGTGTTACAGTCCATTTGAAACCTATGGTACTTAAGCATGAGGCTTAGTGCCTTTCTGAATAGGGATGCTTGACTGAATTGGGGCCCTAGGATATCGGCCATGGGTCCAGTTCTGCCCTTGATTACACAGGTGCAACTTCCACCCAGTCCAATGTTTAAAGTAGTCCAAGCCAAATATGCAGTTGTCCAGTAAGTAGCGGTCACTCAACTGGGTTAAAAATCAACATCCTTCAATATTAGGGGGTGATGGAGTGTGCTATAGAACACCTTGGATATTGCTCCCTGATCCAGGCCACTGCAGATGGAAGGTGCGCTTACCTGGCCAGTAACCACTCAATTCTTGGCATGCAGGCAATTCAGGCACAAAAGTTTTGTTGACAGTTTAAGTCATAGTAGCTTCAGAGTCATGGAAGAACATCAGGAGATGCACAAGAGATCAGTCACTCTCTACCTGCAGCCTATCTGCAAATGTAGTAGGAGCCTCCTGGTATCTAGTCCCTTGTACTTTTGAAGCTTATATTAAAAAAAACCCACACATGATTGGGAGCTCTTAGCATCACTGCCTGCAGTACGGTGCACGGAAAGAAGTGTTTCATGAAGTGCAATCGGTGGACGCTGGATCTGCATCCATGATTCAGGAGAAAATGCATGTGAAAGGAGGTGGGTGGATTTTGGTGACATTTCAAAGGCGTTTCACCAGAAATAAAGCAATAAAGAGAAAAAGAAAACCATCCCTGGTGCTGGGCATTGTTTGCTATAGGAACAAAGACCGAGCATCAACAGAATAGGATGTCTGTGAAGCCTGCCGTGGAAATAGAAGCCAACAGTTCTCAGTGATGGACAGAAGAAGAGCTCCCTGAGATGGGAGTGGGAAGGGTAGGAACTGGGCAGAGGGACCTGCTTCCTGATTTCTTGTCTCCCACCCACCTTCTCTCTCTAATACCCTGGGAATGACATTGTTACAGCTACACAGAACATCTATTTGAGTTACAGAGCGTGCAAGCAGCCAGGCCGACTCCCCTCAGCACTGCACAGACGCTCCGCAAAGGCCTGGAAAGTTCTGACAGCGCAGACCGCAGGCTGCATGGGGTTTGCTTATGGAGAAAAACACCCTGCATTTCTCAGAGCTTGGCTCCACTACACAAATACACAAGGCACTGGGCGTGAAAAGAAAACATGCTGCAAACATGCACAACGAGACGGGACATTCCGGAGCAAGTCTAACATTGTGGCCTCAATTCCCGCTCACCGATTTTACTGTCATTCTTTCTATTTAATTGAACAAAAGTACTGGGCTGTCTGTTTATTCATTCGGCAGGAAAGCTCACTGGAAATAAGTCCCATTTTCTGGAGAAACCTTGGTAAATGCACAACATGACAGTTTCATGTTAGGGCAAATCCACAGCCAACTAGAAGTCCATGAGTAAAGCAAGCACCGCTTGGAAATTCACAAGAACAGCATCATCTAAACCTCGGTTCTAAGGCCCTAATCCAATGCCTGAGTCAATGGAAAGACTCCCACTAAGTTAGGTGACCATTGGATCAGACCCTCCTCGGAAGGACTCTCCCAACTTGGACTCCTCCTTTTGCTCCAAAACATCAACCCCAGCAGCCAACAATGTTATCCTGAAACAAGTCAATTTAAGAAAATAAAATCTAATAGATCAAAACCAACCCCCCATCCAGAACCTGATTAAAGAATCAGGGGGCCCTGTGTACTATGGAAATTGCTCCCCACCTTCCTTAAAGTGCCCCTGCCCCCACAAACCCCATCCCACTTAGACCCCTGAATGCCCCTCCCACCCCACATCACCCCAGCTACTCTCCACTGGCCTCCACTTATTCTGACAGCCTCCACGTACATCCCAGCAGCCTTGACAAACATCCCACTCACAGCAACACCCTACACCTGATCCCACTAGTTCCACCCCCCAACATTGCCCCACTCACCCCAAACATCCTGTCCCCCAAACCCACTGCCCCCAACACCCCCATACTCTCCCCAACATTTTGCACTCACCTTAACCCTTCCACACTCCTCACTCACCCCAGAGCCCACCAAAAACTCACCTTCAGCCCCTCACCCACTGCCCCTCTGACCTTCCAGGCCACCCCTGGCTCAATACTCTGCTCCCATCCCTGGCTAGGGTGGCTCCTCCCGACCCCAACTCCACTCACTCCTATCACCTGACTTGCACTCTCACACAGCCCCCCACCATTCAGGTTTGCCCGGCCACACCTCTGTCAAAAATGAGCGTCATTACAGTCTGGCGCATGGGGTTGCAGCACCACTCCGTTTTGTTTTTTTCAGGTGGATAATTTAGGTCTGCCTCAATCCCAAACAGAATTTTTAACCCCAAAATTGGAGAAGGCCAGAAACTCTATGAAGCCCACTAGGGACTTTGCTATTGCAGTCAATTTAATCTGGGGGGAGCTCAGATACCATGGCGATGGAGAGCAGAATATGGGCAGGTCTTCACTACCCCCCAGATCGGCGGGTAGTGATCGATCTATTGGGGATCGATTTATCACGTCTACTGTAGACGTGATAAATCGATCCCTGGTCGCTCTGCCGTTGACTCCAGAACTCCACCACTGCCGAGAGGCGGAAGCGGAGTCGACGGGGGAGTGGCGGCAGTTGACCCCGCGCTGTGAGGACACGAGATAAGTCGATCTAAGATACGTCGACTTCAGCTACGCTATTCTCGTAGCTGAAGTTGCGTATCTTAGATCGATTTCCGCCCCCCCCCCCAGTGTAGCCCAGGGCATTGGTAGCCACTGGAGGTGGTAGCATGAACCACACACTACAGCACAATGGAGTAGAGGAGACAGACAGCTCCTAGAATGGCCAGATGCCCACAGGTTTTTATTGACCGAGTACAGGACAAACTCCTAGCACTGGGGTTGTCCCTTAAAATTGGGCCACAGGGCATCTGGTCACTTGAGTATTTCCTACATCATCCAAACATTTCAGGACAGGCAGCCAATCAGATCTCCTGATTTGCTGACCATTCCTAAGCCCAAAGGTGTGGCTTCTGTTGTGTCACATGTTACTGGAACTAGTGTGGAGAAAGTGGAGATGGAAACATGCTGGAAAGTTTCAGCATTTTAAAACAAGTGTATTTTTAGCAGCAGATGGGTGGTGCTGAGGTCCAAAGGTGCTGTTTTCACACCTCCATCCTCAGGACTGCTCTGTCCTAGAGATGGGTGTCAAGGTTGCCCATGCGTGGCTCTCTCAAGTGAGTGGGTGAAAGGTGACAACATCAGTATGATCTAGAATGTGCCATAACACTATATAGAGAAGCTCCCCGACTTATGCAAACGTTCTGTTCTGGAACGCCTTGCATAAGTCAAATTTTGCATAAGTTGGGAACGTATCAATTACAGAACTAACGGAACTTTTTCCGTAAATCCGGATTTCCGCAAGTCGGGTTTGCGCAACCTGGGGAGCATCTGTAAAACCACTGTAGCCAGCAAGCTCAGTGTGGACTCAAAGAAAAGGGATTAACTCAGTCTGTTAGACTGAACCGTCTACAGCCAAGGCCTAAGATACAACCGCATTTACGCCAATCCCTCAGACAGAGACAAGCACCTACAGGATCTCTATCAAGAGTTCTTAAAACTACAATGCCACCTGCTGAAGTGAAGAAACAGATTGACAGAGCCAGAAGGGTACCCAGGAGTTACCTACTACAGGACAGGCCCAACAAAGAAAGTAACAGAACGCCACTAGCAGTCACCTACAGTCCTCAACTAAAACCTCTCCAGCACATCATCAAGGATCTACAACCTATCCTGAAGGATGATCCCTCACTCTCACAGACCTTGGGAGACAGGCCAGTCCTCGCTTACAGACAGCCCCCCAACCTGAAGCAAATACGCACCAGCAACTACACACCACACAACAAAAACACTAACCCAGGAACCAATCCCTGCAACAAACTCTGTTGCCAACTCTGTCCGCATATCTATTCAAGGGACATCATCTTAGGACCTAACCACATCAGCCACACCATCAGGGTCTCGTTCACCTGCACATCTACCAATGTGACATATGCCATCATGTGCCAGCAATGCCCCTCTGCCATGTACACTGGCCAAACTGGACAGTCTCTACGCAAAAAAATAAATGGACATAAATCAGACATTAAGAATTGTAACAGTCAAAAACCAGTAGGAGAGCACTTCAATCTCCTTGGACACTCAATTACAGACTTAAAAGTGGCCATTCTTCAACAAAAAAACCTTTAAAAACAGACTTCAATGAGAAACTGCAGAACTGAAATTAATTGCAAATCAAATTAGGCCTGAATTAAGACTGGGAATGGCTGGGTCACTACAAAAAGTAATTTTCCCTCTGTTGATATTCACCCCTTCTTGTCAACTGTTGGGAATAGGCCACTTCCACCTTGATTGAATTGGCCTCGTTAGCACTGACCCCCCACTTGGTAAGGCAACTCCCATCTTTTCATGTGCTGTAATATATATATACTGCTTTCTGTATTTTTCACTCCATACAGCTGATGATGTGGGTTTTAGCCCACGAAAGCTTATGCCCAAATAAATGTGTTAGTCTCCAAGGTGCCACAAGGACTCCTTGTTGTTTGAACCGTGATGATTTTCCAAGCTCTGTGATGAGGGCATAAGCTGCCATGGTAATGAACGTGAGGTTTCTTGAAACAGAAGGGATGATCACTGGACACTTGATATTGACAATTCCCCTCCTGGATGGGGACTTCTGTGATCAGCTGCTACCAGCAGGAACTAAGACCAGAAATCCGTTTTGCCATTTGGATTCTAAGAGTTATTTGCCTGTGAACTTTGGGAGGATATTCCCAGGCCCCAGAGGAATCAGACCAGCCCAATGAACCATGGAGTACATTGATGGTCATTGGCACCAAGTCTGTCAGGTTCAAAGCAACCTTTAGGTTCATTTGAAAAATATACCCATCACTTTCTGTCCATAAATTTTGTGTAGTGTAGCTATGCCATGTTAAAGAGATGCCACATTTCATCCCAGAGGTGGTTTCCTTCATGGCTGGGTAATGCAAACCCCCTTGTCTACTTCGTTATTTTTCACTAAACACTTTGAGATCCCTTGGTTAAGACCCTACTCAAAATGCATGAGTGTCACCGCTAACATCATTTAAAATGCTCTCATTTTGTCCATGGACCTGTGAGGAACCCACATACTGGTAGAGGGCGTACAGTACTGATACACCCTTCATTCAGTTACTCTTTCATTGCCACATGATGTCTCCCCTTTCACATAGAACCCTTTATCCTTCAAAGTGAATGCAAAAGGCATTCATATTGTTTATAGTACAGTAGTGTCTAAAGGTCCCAACCAAGTTGGGACTTTATTGTGCTAGGGATTGTACACATATAATTGTACAGGGAAAGCTTGCTCTGAAGAGCCTACAGTCTAAATAGGCAGGAAAGGAGTAGTGTCATTTTACAGCTGGAGAAGTGATGGCACAGAGATTGAAGGCCAGATTTTTGAAGAACCTTTACTCCTGTTGGAAAATCAACAGGATTTGTTCAAGGTCACAGAACCAGGAACTCTTCTTGTACAGCTGGTTGGGAATTTCCTGCTGAAACATTCTTCCTCCTCGCCTCGAAAATACTGATTTGCTGAAACTGAAACAGTTTGCAAAATGGCATCAGCTTTGATGAAACACCCGATTGAAACGTGTTGGGTTAAAAAAGTTTCAAGAGGGTCCAAAACATCCCATTTTGTTTTTTCTGAGTCAAAATGACTTTGTTTTGAAATTTTAGTGAAATTGCACTAAGGTTTTTTAAAAAGTCTAAATCTAAACAAAACTTTTTGACCCTGTCACAGGGCACATCACTCACCACGGACTGGTGCCTCCTGCTGGTACTGTGGGGATTAGGTCAAGGCTGACACCTCCCCTGTCCACGGTTCACACACCATCACTATTGACGCCTGCAGCCTGCTTCGCAGCCTCAGGAACTGCAGCATCCTCTTTGTGGCTCAGCCCTCTGGCTGTGTTACTCTCCATGTTCTCCCCTTCTGGAGGTGGGGTGGGGTGGGGTTAACACCTCAATAGTCCTAGGCAGTCTTCCTGCTCACTGCCTCAGTGACACTCGCCCAGTGGCTGGTAGGACGACTCAGGCGCACCCTCTACTCTACCTTCCGGTCCAGGGACCCTCAGTTCAGCAGTCTGGGCCTTCTCTCTCTGGCCTCACTAATCTATCTCTGGGCTGCGTCCTACTACTGGTTCCCCTTTTCTTCCCGGGCCTACCAGTTCCCAAAGCCTCCTCCCTCTTCCCAGGGAGTGACTGCAGTCTCCACTCACTCCTCCCTTTTTCCTGGGAGTCTCAGCCTTTTCCCTGCAGCCCCTTCTGCTTTCAGGTTCTGGGCTTTATAGGCTCTCCTATTCCTGCCCAGGTAAGCCTTCTTAATTAACCCACCTGGCCTGCATTAAACTTAGCAGGGTGATGGTGGGGTAGACACTCCCAAACAAACAAAAATTTGGTTTGTGAATTTTTTGAGATTTCAACTTTTTGTCCCAGTTCAGGAGGGACAAATTTTTTGAAATTTCTTGTGGGACAGGAAGACCATTTCTCAACCAGCTCTTAACTGCCAGGCCATCCTTCCTGTCTGTAAGGCATGACACCTTCAAGGGAAAAGGAACGTACTCCTCCATTTCCCCTTGTTATAAAAGGCTACCATTACTAATAATGTGTGACTATCAGCATAAGCATATGTGACTATCTTGAAAAAACCATGAATGCAGACTTGGAATTTTTCTTTTCCTATGTATATTGATTGTGTTTAAAAATGTATTTAATTTCCCCTTGGGTTGTCATCCCCCCCACACTGCCTGTCCACGTCCAGATGACGTCCTATGGAGTTACCCCTGGCCCTCTGCTGCTGTGCAAATGTAACCCAAATGGACATCCAGTGGGCGCTCTTTCCCCCTCTAATGGCTGCTCCGCATGGAGGTTTGAGTCTGACACAGGCTTAGCTCACAGAGCTCAGTATTTTAGCTCAGGCAAGTTCATGCTTTTAGTTCCAAAGGTTCAGTCGGTGCAGATGAATACCAATTACAGAGTGGTGGCCTGACCAGGGATTTGAACTTCAGTGGCCCTCTGTATCTCAGCATGAGCTTCCTGGCCAGTTGGAAAATAAACCCGTAGAGGCCCTTGGTCTTAGATCCAGAGATGTTGGGTTTAATCCCCACTGTCAATGACCCAGGCCTGAGCATCTCCTTACACAAGAGCTGTTCCTTCCAGGCTGGAAGGTGCTATGATGTCCCTGTGGCACTAGCTGAGTTGGCAGGAAGACTAGTGATTACTACAGCCCTTTGGAGCCAAAGCACAGGGCTGGCTCCAGGCACCAGCCCAGCAAGCAGGTGCTTGGGGCGGCACGTCAGGCTGTTCGGCGGCAATTTGGAGGCGGGTCCCTCTCAGAGGGAAGCACCTGCCACCGAATTACTGCTGAAGAAGAAAGCAGCGTGGTGGAGCTGCCGATTGCAATTGCGATCGTGGCTTTTTTTTTTTCCCCCCTCCCGCAGCTTGGGGCGGCAAAACCCCTGGAGCCGGTCCTGCCAAAGCACGTGATCTAGGCAATGTGTTTCACTGCACCAGGGGATCAAGAGGCAAGACAATTTCCCTTTCACTGGAGGCCCTTGTGCTAAAGGGCACAGAACTTCTGCCCTCCATACATTTGAGCCTCACCATTTCTTTGCTTAAATGTTTCATTGTTTGTTTGCTTCTTCCCGAGTGTTTGTTAGATACGTTGCTGCTAGACTTTGGCCTCTGTGGAACATTTCAGCTTATTGATTTTGCACAGGGTGATGTGTAAATTGTAACATGTGGCATTGACAGGAGGCATAGGCAGCTTTTTTGCCTCTATTATAGTTCACACTTCATTCCCAGCCCTGCGCTGTCCCCGGGAGGAATTTTCCTGTTGAAAGGCAGCAGCAAGCATAGAGATGAAAGCCTTCCTCATGCAAACTTTCTACAGCAGTGGCCTTCTTTAGAAGAAGAAAGACCAGGGCAAAGATCAGCAGAGGTGAAGCCGATCTCTATAAGTGGAGGGACCTGTAGGCTGTGCCGAGTTAAATAACAATATGTAAATGGCCAAAAATAAAATGGCAAATGCCTGCTAATGGGAGAAGCTGGAAAGCACAAATAAAGGTGAACTAGAGTGCCTGGCAATGGAAAAGGAGCTTTTGCATAGCAGGCATTATGGAAACATGGTGGAATGCAATAAATAAATATCAAATCAATGGGATGCTACAATCCCTGGCGTTCAACTATACAGGGAGGGCCACATTGGGCCCGTAACACTGTCTAAAAAATTCCATAAAATCCAATGAGGTCACATTCCAAGTGGAGGGCGGGATAGTTCAGTGGTTTGAGCATTGGCCTGCTAAACCCAGGGTTGTGAGTTCAATCCTTAAGGGGGCCACTTAGGGATCTGGGGCAAAATCAGTACTTGGTCCTGCTAGTGAAGGCAGGGGGCTGGCCTCAATGACCTTTCAGGGTCCCTTCCAGTTCTACAAGATAGGTATAGCACCATATATTATACAGCTGATATGGATATAAATCCCATAATATAAGCATGGGGCTCTTAGGGAAAAAATACAGAGCACTCAGTATCTTCAACAGGTAACAACATTTAATGAAGCATTAATAATGGGAGACTAGTTATTCCCATATGAACTACCACAAGATTTGGTGTAACAATTGTGACAAAGTTCCTGCTCTATCTTGGTGGGTCCCACACTTATTGGCAGATTTTCTTGCCTCAGAGATTCACCATGTGGGTTGGGGAACAGCCCAGATACCTTCCCCTCTGGGACAACCCACAGTCCAGGTCAATGGGAGGTTTGGGGGAACCCAAGCCCACCCTCTACTCCAGGTTCCAGCCCAGGGCCCTGTGGACTGCAGCTGTCTATAGTGCCTCCTGTAACCGCTGCATGACAGCTACAACTCCCTGGGCTACTTCCGCATGGCCTCCTCTAAACACCTTCCTTTAGTCTCACCACAGGACCGTCCTCCTGGTGTCTGATAATGCTTGTGCTCCTCAGTCCTCCAGCAGCACACCCTCTCAGCTCCTTGCACCTATTGCTCCCAGCTCCTCACACTCACACCACAAACTGAAGTGAGCTCCTTTTAAAACCCAGGTGCCCTGATTAGCCTACCTTAATTGATTCTAGCAGCTGCTTCTTAATTGGCTCCAGGTGTCCTAATTAGCCTGCCTGCCTTAACTGGTTCTAGCAGGTTCCTGATTACTCTAGTGCAGCCCCTGCTCTGGTCACTCAGGGAACAGAAAACTACTCATCCAGTGACTAGTATATTTGCCCTCTACCAGACTCCTCTACCCCACTGGTCTGGGTCTGTCACACAATGTATTGCTTCTTCTTGGAAAATCTAGTCCTAGAGCATGCAAAAGATGAGGCTACACAAGCAGAGATGTGTCTTATATGGCATGTGAGAGTTGGCTCAAAAAGTACCTATAGTTGAGTTGCAAACAGTGACCCTAAAATAGTTAAGTTCTAGGGTTACCATTCGTCCGGATTTACCCGGACATGTCCTCCTTTTTGTGTTAAAAATAGCATCCGGGGGGGAATTTGTAAATCACTAAAAATGTCCGGGATTTCCCCCCCCAGGCAGAGCGAGGTGCGGCTGGGAGGGCTGCAGGAAATTCAGCAGCTCGCATGGGGCTCTGGCAGCCAGAGCCCTTCCCCCGCAGCTTGCCGGGCTGGACTCCGGAGCAGCTGTAGAGCTCCTCCTCCCCGCCCCCCTGCATTCTGAGCCGGCCGCCTGGCCTGCCGGGCCGTTTGCATCAGGCCTCGGCAGCTCCTCCTCCCCTGCAGCCCAGCGCCCCGCTCCGGCAGCACTGTGCAGGGGCACGGACCGGGTTGTGTGTTGCGCTGGGGAGCGCAGCCACGTGTCCGGCTCCGCACAGAGCCCAACAC
Organism: Chrysemys picta bellii; assembly: GCF_011386835.1. NCBI lineage: Eukaryota > Metazoa > Chordata > Testudines > Emydidae > Chrysemys > Chrysemys picta. The sequence continues at coordinate 71,897,894 of NC_088801.1, read as the reverse complement.
CCTGTTCTGAGCGGCAGGGTAAGGGGGCCAGGGGGCAGGAGAAGGGGCAGGGAGATTTTGGAGGGGGCAGTCAAGAGACAGGGGGGTCGGGAGTTCGGGGGGAGGCTTTTTGGGGGGTGTGGATAAGGTTTTGGCAGTCAGGGTACAGGTAGGGGGTAGGGTCCTGGGGGGCAGTTAGGGGCAGCGGTCCCAAGAGGGGGCAGTCAGGGGACAAGGAATGGGGGGAGGGTTGGGGGTTCTGAGGGGGGCAGGAAGTGGGAGGGGCAGGGGCGGGGCTAGGGCAGGACGGGGGCGGGGCTCCTCCCGTCCTCTTTTTTGTTTGCTAAAATATGGTAACCCTATTAAGTTCAACAATCCTCCTTGTGGGAAAAGTATCAAAAACTAGCACTGAAAGCAAAAAGTTGGCATAAATCATTCCCAGCATGGCCAAGAAGCACCACCAAACTGGAACTAGTATTGTTTAATGTGCTTATTCAAGATCTGGAAAAGGTAGTAACATTTGCAGGCATGAATTATTTTGTTTAGTGATGACTATGAAGGCTTTCAGACTGGTGAATGGGCAGCATGAGGGTACAATACAAGAAGATACACAACTGAAGGAATGATCTGATCTACTCATACATTATTGGGTTTTAAATTAACTGTTACCACACTGGGGAAAGATGAGTGTCGCTGTGAAACAGCTTAATTAAAAACACTTGTTCTGTGTGCACCAGCGGTCAAAAAAGCAAATGAAATGTTATCATGTATATAGTGAAAGGGATTAAAAAATAAAACAGCAAATATGATAATGCCACTTATAAAACAACAGCACTCCCTCAACTGAAGCATTTTCTTCAGTTCTGGTCACCACATCTAAAACATGCTATTGCAGAACGAGGAGGAGTCCAGAGATGGGTCACTAAAATGGACAGAAGCCTGGAAAGCTGCCTTCTGTATGAGAGATTGAAAAAGCTGGCGAGTTTAGACTAGAGATATTATAGAAAGGGGGCATGATAGCAACAGAGAAAATAATGAATGTGTGGAGAAGGTCAATCAACCATTCCTATTTACTAGTCCCCTTATAGAAGCACAAGCTGACTCAATGAAAAGGGGAAAAAAACTAATGTAACAGTGATAAAAGGAAATACATTTTTACACAGCCCATAGTTAACTTATGGAACTCATTGCCACATGATATCACTGACATAAAAAGCTTCGAAGGATTCAAAAAGATGGGAAAGTGAGGCACAGAGTGATCTGGACTAAGATTTTCAAAAATAGGCATAAAGATAGGCTGCTAAGCCCTGATTTAGCCTCCTAAATAAGGGGGTTGTTTTTCAAAAGCACCTTTGCAAATCTGCTTATTTAGGAGCCTAATTTGAGACTTCTATTTTTGACTTAAACCTCAGTCTAAGTGACTTGCCCCAGGTCCCACAGGACTTTGTGACAATCTGCTGATGCCCCCCATGCTCTTAACCTCAAGAGTATCTTTCCTCCTCAAACTCACCCCCTCCTGGGGGTTTGACTGCATTAGTAGCTCAGTTAACAATTACAATGTTAAACCCCAGCCTGAGCTCTCACCCCAGGATGGGCTGTTCCAATGATCATCTCTGACCCTCAGAAGTTCCAGCCTTCTTATATCCTGGTGGAGCTGATTCAAGCCAGCTGATTGCATGACTCAGCATCAGTTTCATTGTGTCTTTATACAGGGTTGAGGCCCTCGGTAACAGGATGACTTAGCACCAGAGCTCTGTGTCCCAGAGTCTGCCACCCTCTTACACTCACTATGTGGATATATCAGGCCAGCACAGGAGGGGCAGGCAGGGCCGGCTCTGGCTTTTTTGCCGCCCCAGGCAAAAAAGCCTCCCGCTGCCCCCCGGCGGGGAGCGCGGCAGGGGAGGGCGCCGAGTAGGGTGACCAGATCACCCAAGTCAAATATCGGGACACGGGGGGAGGGGGGACGGGTGACGCGTGGCGGGGGGGCGGGGCCAAAAAAAAAAAACCCACAACCCTTCCTCCGCAAGTGCTGGAGGGAGGCCCGGGAGACTCAGGGGAAGCACGGGGCCGGGGCCGCCGCGGGATAGCACCAGCTGGGCAGCAGCCCAGACGCGACTGGCCAGGGGCTGGGCGCGCGCAGTGTGCGCGCTGCTGGGTCCCTGCAACAGGCCCCGGCTCAGGGGGTTCGGGGGCGCCACAGCCGCAGCCGCCGAGCGCCATGGCCGCTTCCTCCCCCGCGGCAGTGGGAGCTGCAGCAGCGGCTGCTCCCATGTCCCGCTGCCTGGGGGGGAGAACAACAGCCGCCGCCTGGCCCCCGTGGGCCGCCCCCCTCCTCTCCCAACCACCCAACTGAGTCCTGCCTGCTCGGGGCCAGGCCGGACTCTTACTCACCCCGGCCCCGCGCTTCCTCTGAGTCTCCCGGGCCTCCCTCCGAGTCTCCCGGGCCTCCCTCCAGCGCTTGTGGAGGGAGGGGGAATGGTGAGCCTGGGGAAGAGGCGGGGATTCGGGGAGGGAGCCAGCCAATCGGGGGAGGAGGGGGTGGAGTCGGGGTGTGTGGGGGGGTGCGAGCACTTCCGGGCTCCAGGCTCTGGCGCATTTCCTTGTTTGTCCAGTGGGACAAACAAGGAAATATCGGGACAGTCCCGATAAAATCGGGACGTCTGGTCACCCTAGCGCCGAGCCTGGCTGCGGCTCCGCTCTCCCCGGTTGGCCGGAGCGCCACGGGGAGGGCGGCGAGCCCGGCCGGGGCCCCGCTCTCCCCGGCCGGCCAGAGCATTGCGGGAGGTCGGCCCCGCTCTTCCCGGACGGCCGGAGTGCCGGGGGGAGGGCGGCGAGCTCGGCCGCAGCCCTGCTCTCCCCGGCGGCTGGAGCGCCGGGAGGAAGGCGGAGAGCCCGGCCGCGGCCCCGCTCTAACCAGGTGAGCGCCACCCCACTCCAGGTGCCGCCCCAAGCACATGCTTGGAGGGCTGGTGCCTGGAGCTGGCCCTGGGGGCAGGTTTCCTTGATGTGCATGGGCTGACGCTCAGCTGTCAAAGTGAACTATAGCTTCGTGTGCATCGAGGAGAGACAAGAGATTCTGTTGCTTCGATCGCCAAGACTCTGGTGTAGTCCCCTCTGGCTGAAGTACGCTGTGTTTGTATGCAACAAGCCACCTGCTAAAGAATAACTAAACAGGTCCTGTTGGCTTATAGCAGCTTTGGAAACCTGGTTGGCCATTCAGTTCCCTGCTACATTGAGGGTGTTGTGCATCTCTCTGTCTCTCAAGCAGCTCCACAAGCAAAGCTTACTTAGATCATCCATGCAGGAGAACTGCTGGATAGCCACATATACTCTGTCACCTTGTAGATCACAGCTGGGACTTGGGGGGACATATAAGAAGAGTAGATATATAGGCCACAGATAGGGGAATAAAGTGACCAAGAAGAACCCAGCCCCTTTGTGACTAGCATGAATTCTGAATGATATGTGGCTGATCCATGAAACTGGCCCCAATAAAACCCTGTGGGGATGCTAGGCTAATCCTTCTCATTCAGAAACAATGGGAGACACGCTGCTGTACCCCCTACCAGAGAAGTGTGAAATGCTTCCATGTCTTGGTTCCAACCGAGAATCTCCCTCGTGTTGCAAAATTATCTTCTATTGCCAATGCTGTTAAAGCATGGCAGAAACTAAAGCAGCCAAGCAGCTGTTCTGGGCTGTAGAATGAAGAGAAGCAGAGGATGGGTTTCCCACCCCCGTTGGAAGCCTTGGTGGGGTGCATGGACTGGCGCAGATAGTGGCTCTGATGTTATTGAAGAGCTACCTAGGAGAGCATGAGGGATGCAGGCTGGGGAGGCTAGCGTCACATTTCCAGGCCTTTGTTCATTTTTTTTAACGTCTGAATAATAAAGATCTGTTCTGCTTCATGGCCTGTGACTCAGAACCCCTCTCTATAATGTATGAGATGCTTCAGTGTTGTCGGCAAACATCAGGCTGAGTTTTTACAAAATATTTACCCTGACCTTCACTGCCTAGCTCAGTGCTGTTGGAGACATCTGCTCCCTGTCTCCAGAGCTGTTGTCTGGGGACCAGCGTGTCCTGCCACTTCACTGCACAGCAGCGCCGGCCTCGCCCTGCAGTGGATGTGATCACTTCCAGCCCAGACGCAAAGACTCTCTCTCCATCCTTGCTGCAGCACAAGGGTATTGAAACTCAACCTTCCTTTTCTCTTTTTGCTTCTGACTGGGGCTGGAGAGGACGATTTCGAAATGGGGAGAGCAAAATACTGTCAAGTCTTTCACCTTCCCTCCACTCCTAAGAACAGATGCACCCCACTAAAGCTATGCCAAAGGATAGATGTGCTAAATCCATTAAATAACCAGAACCACAGCAGATGAGAGTTAGAGGTTACAGGTACTGGAGTTAGGAATGGCCATTAAGCCAATCCCTGGCTAAGAGAGCAGGACACACACCATTGATCCTGTTCTTCCCGTCCCCCAGGGACTAGACTTTGCATGGGAGCTGAAAGGTCCCTCACCGACAGGGCCGGATTAAGGCAGGGGCTTTAGGGGCTGCAGTCCAGGGCCCCAGCTCAAGGGGAGCCCTGCAAAAATAAATCACAGGCAGCGATCTCCAGGCCACTAAAAGGGGCGCTCAGGCAGGCTGCCTGCATGCCGTGGGCCTGGGCCACTCCCGGAAGTGGCTGGAAGATCTCTGCGGCCCCTGGCCGGGGGTAGGAGGCAAGGTGGCTCTGCATGCTGCCTCCGCCCCCAGCACTGTCCCTGCAGCTCCTATTGGCTTGGAACCGACTAATGGGAACTACGAGGATGGCACCTGCAGGCGTGGGCAGCACACGGAAACCCACTGCCCCCCAGGGGCCACAGAGATGTGCTAGCAGCCAGCCGCTTCCGGGAGTGGCGTGGGGCTATGGCAGGCAGGCAGGCAGCCTGAGCCCTGCTGTCGCCGGCTGGGAGCTGCCTGTGGTAAGTGCCTCCTGGTCGGAGCCTGCGCCTTGCACCCCCTCCTGCACCCCAACCCCCTGCCCCAGGTCAGCATCCTCCTCTTGCACCCAAACTCCCTCCCAAAACCGCACCCCCTCCTACATCCCAATCCCCTCCCCCAGCCCCCTCCTGCACCCAAACTCCCTCGCAGACCCCACACCCCCTCCTACACCCCAATCCCATACCCCAGCCCCCTCCTGCACCAAACTCCCTCCCAGGATACATTGTGTACAGGGGCCTCACAAAGTCTAGTAGCCCCGGGCCCACAGGAGAGTTAATCCGGCTCCGCTCACAGACAGCCCCTTTTTGCTGCAATACCTCAAGCACGGCTGGGTGAGTTAAGGACATGTCCTTACCTCCAGAATATCTCCATTGGATTAGCTAATACTAGCTGACTTCAACAGCTAAATCCCCTCCTTTGGAGCCCGTTGCTTTTTGTGGATCTGAGTCTGAAATGCCCAGTTTTCCTCTCTCCTCTAAAAGGGAGTGGGGCGGGAGGAGGAGCAGAAGAACAATCCTTACACTTCCCAATTGCCCCCTGGGGTCCACCTCTCTCACACTGGTTTTAACCCCTTCCTTTCAAACTCCCACATTTCAGCCAAAATCAAAGATTCAAATTCAAATCAAATTCACAGCCAGAGGGGTCACTGTTGCACACTCCACATCGCTCCCTTCCCCTGATGTGCTCTTACTGCATAAACTACTCATAGCCTCGTGAGCAAAAGTACACACACTGCATCTAGTCTGTCCTGTGTAGGTGTAACACCGACGGGCAGGATCGAATCTTGGACCTCCGGAGCTAAATGCATGAACCTCTACTGCATGAGCTAAAAGCCACCTGACCCTTAGCTAAGGCTGTTGCTGACTCATTAATCTCTAAGTGGTCTCGGTGCCACTAGAGGGGACAGAGCACCACACCCAGGAGGTGTGTGGGTTACATAGGTTCTTACACTGCACCCATCATTGTGGTGTTTGGGCACTTAATCGGTGTCACCTGTATGGCAGGACAGAGCTCTGGCTACCAGGCTGTCTCCATACCAGGAGTGAGACCTTGTCATTGGTATGGTGGTGAATGTCAGCTGACACACAGTTTTAAGAGACACCTTACAAAAATCAGCTTCCCCAATATTTCACTTTCAGGAACTTCAGTTTGTTGAACATTTAGAAGCTCCCCAGTCTGAAGAGCCTGTTATGATCTTGAGTGAGTGCAAACTTCAGTGAATCTTGGGAGATGCTTTTCCCCCATTCTTGTGCTATTAGTTGCATTATAATAGTCCCAGTCTCTAGCTCAGTGTGCTAGGCACAGTACAAAGGCACCAGGAAGGATAATCCTTCCCTGAGAAGTTTATAATCTAACTGAACAGACAACCACTGGGAAAGGAAACATGTCAGAGCCAGGACCGGAATCCATGTCTCTTGAATCCCAAGCCAGAACTTTCCTGCCTCCCTTGTAAGTGTGCTACTGGATGTCATCAAATTATGCTGCTTCCCCAGTGGGGAGCTCCCATAGCAAGAGCATCCTACAACTGGTTCTTCATCAGCATCGTCCCATTTCCCACTCTCCCCAGCCTTTCACCAGCACCATCCCTCAGTGGAGAATGCATCACACACCAGGGGCAGCAGGATGAATATGGGAAAATGGGACACCCCCCAGTAGTGGTGGCTGGAGGAAGATCCTTCACTGGTGCAAATTCTCCTAGCTACGTTGTCTTCACTTGAGCACCAGGCAAGGTACTGCTCCTTCGTTCCTGCAGGAACCAAGGCAGACTGAATGCCTCTGCGTACACTGGGCAGGAGAAGGGACTGCTACACCATTTACAATGGGGAAGCATGAGCTTCCCCTAGCACTCTCCCAGGACCACTAGGTTGTGTGGAGGTGCAGGAATTAGGTCCATTGTGAAAAGTGCTCAGCGTCAGACCTCAAAGGAGTGATGCTGATATACACCAGCTGAGGCGCTGTCCTTCTATCAGAATACCTTTGTCATTGAGGTATACTCAATGACCCAGATGATAAAGGACAATCAAGTGATCTCCCATCAATTGTTGAGTATGGGCCATCCACCCTGATGGAATTGGCATTGTTAGCACTACAAAAAGTAATTTTTACTCTGTTGACATTCACACCTTCTTGTCAACTGTTGGGAATGGGACACACCCACCCTGACTGAATCATTGACCCCGCACTTGGTAAGGCAACTCCCATCTTTTCTTGTGTTGTATATTTATGCCTGCCTACTGTAATGTTCACTCCATACATCTGAAGAAGTGCTCATAGCCCACGAAAGCTTATGCTCTAATAAATTTGTTAATCTTTAAGGTGCCACAAGACTCCTCGTTGTTGTTTTTCTTATCACAGCTAACAAAAGCAAGAATTCACCAAATCCTAGTTTCTAGGTTAGGCTGGCACTTCTTAACTCACTACTGTATGGCTTCTGGGATAAAGAGCAGCAGCTGGTCATCAGGAGTACATGGCTGGAGAATAAATTATGTAAGCTCCAGACTCTTTGGAGAGTCCTTTCTGGGAAGGGGAGGGGAGTGGTGGAGCAGTTTGGCTACAGAAGGCTTATGTAAAGATGATGGTTTTTATTCAATAGACCTCAAAAGGAAAAGAAAAGCAGATTTTAGCTTTTGTTCACTGAGATACTGGCCAGTTTAGTTCTGTGATGTATCGGGTTAAGGTATTGCAAAGGTAAGGTCTATAGGAGACGTGGGGGTGTCTTAGTGATGGGCAATTAGAATTAGTGCCAGGGGAAAAACCTCTCATATGAAGACTGGAATCATTACCTTAGAAAGGAGACAAATAAAAGGAAACATGATTAAAGTGTGCAAAATAATCAACAGTCTGGAGAAGGGCGGTCAGGAATTTCTATTCACCCCACCTGGAACAAGATGATGCAGGTACCAAAATGGCTAATCTCATTCAGGGGTGTATTAACAGGAGTGGTGTATGTACAACACGGGAGGTAACTGTCCCACTCTACCCTGTACTGGTGCGGCCAATTCTGGCACCACCCTTAAGGAAAGATGTTGGTAAAGTAGGGAGAGGAGATCAGAGGAGAGCAACAAAAATCAGAATCATAGAATATCAGGGTTGGAAGAGACCTCAGGAGGTCATCTAGTCCAATCCCCTGCTCAAAGCAGGACCAATCCCCAACTAAATTATCCCAGCCGGGGCTTTGTCAAGCATGACCTTAAAAACCTCTAAGGAAGGAGATTCCACCACCTCCCTAGGTAACTCATTCCAGTGCTTCACCACCCTCCTAGTGAAAAAGTTTTTCCTAATATCCAACCTAGACCTCCCCCAGCTGATGAAAAATTATGAAAGGTTTAGAAAACCTGACCTTGGGAAAAGGTTAAAAGAATGGGCATGCTTAGTCTTGAGAAAAAAAAGTCTAAAGAAGGGACATGGTAACAGTCTTCAAATATGTTAAGGGCTGTGATAAAGCGGACGGTGATCAGTTGTTCTTCCTGTCCACTGAAGGTAGGTCAAGATCAAGAAGTAACGGGCTTAATCTGCAGCAAGGGAAATTTAGGGTAGGTATTAGGAAAAACTTTCCAACTATAAGTCCAGAGCTCAACTATACTAGGCTTCCAAGGGAGGTTGTGGAATGCCCATCAGAGGAGCTTTTCAAGAACAGGTTGAACAAACACCTGTCAGGGATGGTCTAGGTTTACCTGGTCCTGTCACAGTCAGGGGAGCTGGAGTAGATGACCTCTTGAGGTTCCTTCCAGCCTGACATTTCTATGATTTTATAACTGTAGCAAGGTACCAGCCTTTGCTATAGTTAAGGTTAAGACCAGCTTTCTGGTTAAAGCTCAACTTTTCTACATATTCTAAAACAGGGGTAGGCAACCTATGGCAAGTGTGCCAAAGGCGGCACGCGAGCTGATTTTCAGTGGCACTCACACTGCCCAGGTCCTGGCTACCGGTCCAGGGAGCTCTGCATTTCAATTTAGTTTTAAATGAAGCTTTTAAAACATTTTTAAAACCTTATTTACTTTACATACAACAATAGTTTTATATATTATAATATATAATAATAATATATTATAGATTTATAGAAAGAGACCTTCTAAAAACGTTAAAACGTATTACTGGCACGCAAAACCTTATATTAGAGTGAATAAATGAAGACTCGGCACACCACTTCTGAAAGGTTGCCAACCTCTGTTCTAAAATCTGCAGTTACTTGGATTACCATAAAATTTGTTGCGCATCATGGAGACGCAGGGTAGGATTAACTGGTCCAAATTCAGGTCATTTAACGAAGGGGTTTCTGACCGAAACAAAACAAAACAGAGTTTCTTACAGTTGATGGATTCCACCCAATTTTTTTTTTTTGCCCAGATCTGGAAATCAAACCATGGCTCTTCTCCTGGCACAGGGGTGTCTATGCTGACCTTATACCCCAGCTAGTGACTGGCTTCTGTTGCCCCTTTACTGGAGCAACTAAACATGGTTTTGGCAAGTTAGACACGTGTCTAATGCTCACATAGAATCATAGAATCATAGAATCATAGAATATCAGAGTTGGAAGGGACCTCAAGAGGTCATCTAGTCCAACCCCCTGCTCAAAGCAGGACCAATTCCCAGCTAAATCATCCCAGCCAGGGCTTTGTCAAGCCGGGCCTTAAAAACCTCCAAGAAAGGAGACTCCACCACCTCCCTAGGTAATTCATTCCAGTGTTTCACCACCCTCCTAGTGAAATAGTTTTTCCTGATATCCAACCTGGACCTCCCCCACTGCAACTTGAGACCATTGCTCCTTGTTCTGTCATCTGCCACCACTGAGAACAGCCGAGCTCCATCCTCTTTGGAACCCCCCTTCAGGTAGTTGAAGGCTGCTATCAAATCCCCCCTCATTCTTCTCTTCTGGAGACTAAACAATCCCAGTTCTCTCAGCCTCTCCTCATAAGTCATGTGCTCCAGACCCCTAATCATTTTTGTTGCCCTCCGCTGGACTCTTTCCAATTTTTCCACATCCTTCTTGTAGTGTGGGGCCCAAAACTGGACACAGTATTCCAGATGAGGCCTCACCAATGTCGAATAAAGGGGAACGATCACGTTCCTCGATCTGCTGGCAATGCCCCTACTTATACAGCCCAAAATGCCGTTAGCCTTCTTGGCAACAAGAGCACACTGTTGACTCATATCCAGCTTCTCGTCCACTGTGACCCCTAGGTCCTTTTCAGCAAAACTGCTACCTAGCCATTCGGTCCCTAGTCTGTAGCAGTGCATGGGATTCTTCCGTCCTAAGTGCAGGACTCTGCACTTGTCCTTGTTGAACCTCATCAGGTTTTTTTCTGCCCAATCCTCTAATTTGTCTAGGTCCCTCTGTATCCGATCCCTACCCTCTAGTGTATCTACCACGCCTCCTAGTTTAGTGTCATCTGCAAACTTGCTGAGAGTGCAGTCCACACCATCCTCCAGATCATTAATAAAGATATTAAACAAAACCGGCCCCAGGACTCACAAGCTAAATGGAGTACACTGAGCATGCGCAGACAGAAGATGGTTTCTAGTCAGTTTTCACTCTGTTCCCGATTAACTGTTTTCTCAGCTGTTCAGGCGAAACCATTTCTTCTAGGCAGTATTGACTCCCCTCACTAATGGCTGGATCCTGCTCCCTTTGAAGTCAATTGCAACTAACATGTAGTTTGTAGGATCAAGGACCCAGCCCCCCTCCTGCAGTGAGCTCTGTGTGGGCCTGTGCAGAACTGACTGCAGGATCAGGGCCAAAGGCCTGATCCAAAGATAACTTAAGTTAATGGAAAGACTCCCATTTACTTCATTGGGGGGGAGGGGTTTGGAACAGACTGTTAGGTATTAGCACTATATTGTAGGCCTCTTGGAATTCACTTCTACAGGCAATGGGTAGATGATAAAATGTCAGTGTATCTCCAGCTTGTTTGCAAACTCCTGCTGCCCAGTGATCTCTCATGGACTGTTACTTCACTAGGGATCTCTTTAATAAGGCAAAACTTCACTTCCGAGCTTGTTGCCTTTGAAACTTAATGTTATGAAAATATTCAACATGAACTTTATTTTATTTTTTTAAAAGCACCTGAAAGAAATACCCAAGATTAATAGGAACCTGAATTGGAACCACATTGATTCATAGGTAACAAATACTATTCCTGAGGGCATTCCGCACGAAAAAATTAAAAATTCTGCACATAGTATTTTAAAATTCTGCAAATTTTATTTGCCAAATAAATGTAGAGGCTCCAGCATAGCATTGGGAAGCATAGGCCACTGGCTGCACAGAGGTGGGAGACCACTGTGCAGCTCCCCCCGGAACACGGACTCAGCGTGAGGCTGCACTCAACCCTGACACAGCGCAAGGACCCAGCCTGCCCCAGAAACACCCCAGAGCCCTGCCCCTCCATGCCACATGCACCAGGTGTGGGCAGGCAGGGGCTTAGTGAGGGGGGAATCCAGGTGTGGGTTCAGAGGGTTCGATGTGGGGCAATCTGGGTGCAGGCAGCTCAGTGGGGGATCCAGGTGGGGGGATCTGGATGCACAGGGGCTTGATGGGGGTTCTGGGTGCAATGGTGATGGTACTGTGCAGGGGGGTCCAGGTGAAGGTGTTTGGGACTCAGTGGGGGGCTCTGGGTGTGCGGGGGATAGAGCTCAGCAGGGGGATCTGGATGTGGGGAGCTCAGTGGGGAGCTACAGCCGGGGGAGAAATCTGGGTGTGAAAGTCATTTTTCTGCGGGGAAGCAAAGAAATCTGCAGGGGACATCAATTCTGCCATGCACCATGGCGCAGAATTCCCCCAGAAGTAAAACACGGAATTAATATAAAAGGTCTCTGGGAAAGTGCTGCAGTTCCATGTACTGCTATTTGTCTTTCTTAGGCTATGTCTACACTGAACACCGTGGCTGTTGCGGCTGTGCCACAACAGCCACGCCCACGCTGTTGTAAGGTACGCAATGTAGCTGCTCTTTGTTGCCAGTAGAGAGAGCTCTCCTGACAAAATAAAACCATCCCCAAAGACGGGAAGTAGCTTCATTGGTGGAAGAGCATCTCCCACCAACAAAGCACTGTCTACATCGGCACTTTTCATTGTTAAAACTTTTGTCGTTCAGGGGTCTGTTTTTCCCCCACACCCCTGCATGACAAAAGTTTTAATGATGAAAGTGCAGTGTAGACATAGCCTTAATGGTAGGTGGGTAAGAGCACCAACCCTGTTAAATGTTTGATTGCCCAGTTTATTAAGCTTTCTGAAACAGTGGCCTATGCAAAGTCAGCTGACAATGTACCACCTTTATTCCTCGAGGCTCAGATTGTCCAGGGTTGTAAACTGGCATACTCGACTGACTTCTAATCATGCTCCAGCAGAAGTTTTCAACATATTGGTCCGCAAAAGCAGCAGAAAAAAAATTCAAAGACCACTTCCAGCATACAGTTAGTGCCTGCAGGAATGATTACAAAGAGATCTCAGTACCGAGCTAGTTACCTACTGAGTTTATAAACGCAACAATGTAGAGGTCCCGTAATTACCGCAATAAGATTCTGTGGAGTCAACACTGCCTAGACGAAAGAAGATTTAGCCTGACCAAGGAAGTAAGCTTGTTAAAGAGATCAGGAAACTAGTGACGTTGACTTGGCTGGAGCAAAGCCAGTTTATATACACACACCGCATGAGGACCTGGCCCCTTGACTCCAATGGCACTTTGCCCATTTACACCAGGTGGGGATCTGGACAACACACTTCTATTCCCCCCCCCCCCTCAGATTTATTTATTTAAATCCAAAGGGAACCAACTGTATGGTAATAGAGTTTTCAAGCCCCACCACAGCTGAACATGTTGGGGCATGGGGTGAGTCCCACATGCATCAGTCCAAACATGTTAGGGATCCCTGCTGCAGAGCAGCGGGGGCAGAGGGTCTATAGTAGTGATTCTGCAGGCACCATGCCCAGGGGCCTCAGAAATTCCTTGGACAGGAAACTACACTAGAGACATGGTAGCTCCCCCTACCCAGGCACTCATTTGGAGCAGACCTGTGCCTGGGTGGAGCTGGTATGTCTCGCCCCTAGCCTGGGTAGTGATGGGATCCTGTGGGTTTGTTCCCCTCCTTGCCTGGGGTTTCTCTCCCCAGTCTCAGGCTACATCTACACTACAGGGGGGAGTCAATTTAAGATACGCAAATTCAGCTACGTGAATAGCGTAGCTGAATTCGACGTATCGCAGCCGACTTACCCTGCTGTGAGGACGGCGGCAAAATCGACCTCTGCGGCTTCCCGTCGACGGCGCTTACTCCCACCTCCGCTGGTGGAGTAAGAGCGTTGATTCGGGGATCGATTGTCACGTCCCGACGGGACGCGATAAATCGATCCCCGGGAGGTCGATTTCTACCCGCCGATTCAGGCGGGTAGTGTAGACCCAGCCTCAGATCCCAGGCCAGCTCCCATTGTAATCACTGGAGAGGCTTCCAGTGACTTCACTGGGACATGAATCAGGCACTAAGGCCTTCTCCCTGGCACCCAGTTTTTGGGGATCTTCATCCTCAATTGTCCTGCATTTCCCCCCTTCCCCTGCTCCTCACCTCATCACTAAATTACCTGCCCCACTCGGTGTCTGCACCCTCCAGAGTCAGTTCTCACAGCCCCTCCCAATCATCCCTTAGCTGAGCTAGTTACTCAGGTCTCCCCAGAGATGACCCCCTTCCTTCAGCCCCCTGTTCTTCCCTGTTGCTTTGCCCTGGAGCAGACCATGGAATCATGGTCCTCTTCACAGAGGCTCCTCACAGCTGTAAGCTCCAGAGAAGCTCTGTGCTCAGATGCTCCCTGAATCCCTCTAGCTGGCCTGATCCTGCCTTCCCTACACGTGGGGCTGTCCTAGTGGGTTCCAGCCCCCTCTGCCCCCACAACTCCCCACCACTAAAGGCCCCCACAGGTCAAGGGAATTTGCTGCTTAGGCTGCTCCCAGTTCCCCGTTCCCGTTCCCTCCTCATCTGGCTCTTTGGTTCTGGCAGCTGCAGATGAGAGTGCCATGCTCGGGTGCAGAAGAGTGTCACACCTTTATCCAGCTGCTGGGGAATCTGATGAAGGATTGGAGGATCTAAGTACAGTTCCTCTGCAGACTGTTCCCTGTGCAAAGTGCTTTGTGCCTTAGAGTGTGGCCCTATCATCTGCTGCCGACGCCACTTGTCACCATCAGCGAGTCTGCCACCAGGTAGGAGTCACCTAGGAAAGCCCCAGGCTGCAGGCCTGGGAAGGCCTATTAGGTACTGGGTTGCAGGGGGCAGCAACGGGTAGGCAGAGGCAGCAGGTCCAAACCCCTTTGCCTGTGATGAGGGGCTGATACGCTGCAGTCTGCCCAGGGAGTGGGGCTAAGTGATGACTGGCAGTAGCCAAAACCGAGGCGAAGTGGGGATAGTGGGTGGGGGGTTCCCCTGGCTGGGGAGACCCTGAGACTGAGGGGTTACTGCCAGAGGGGCAGCACCCCAGAGAAAGGGGCACCGGGTCCTGGGAGGGACACAGGGGCCAGCGGTGAGGTGGATCACCGGCCTGCAGAGGGTGCTCCGGAAGCTGGATGAGCTACTTCCCAGAAGTCACCAGCAGGAGGCGCCGCAGGGGTGAGTCCCGCACCTTTACACACCCCCAGGGATGCTCACTGAGACGCAAGGAGGAGAAAGAAGAACAAGCAAGGCCCTGAGAGATCTCCAAGCAAAACTCCAAGATTTTGCCATCTACTGAGAGCTGCTCCCTGAGTATCTGGCTGGACACTTAAGCCCAGATACCCAAAGCTTGCCTGAGTTCCTCATTATGTTGCTGAGCCTCAGACTTTGTATGTTTGCATATGTTTACAAATACAGTAAGCACCACTAGATGGTTCACAAGCTATTTAAAGGGATACTACCTTATTCCTATACAGTAACATGCTCAATATCGGACAAAAATTAGATCTGGGGAACTGCTCAGGAGAGCAGTGCGGAGCAGTGCGGAGCACAAATCACAGTATGAATCTGCCCGCGGTCAGTGGTGATTTGTCTCAGCTGGTGGCTGGTTGGCCTACGCCATTTATCTCTGTGACTACAGGACTGGTTTCCACATCACAATTGCAACTGTCGTTGTAAGCAAAGAGGGCAGGGCCAAACACCCCCTGCAGCCATCCACAAAGCTACCTCAATAGCCACCTTCCAACTCTCCTTTGCTACAATACCTCCACAAATACTCCGTGGTTATTGAGTCCAGTCACGCTGCTGGATATTGTCTCATTGTTTCCTCGTACTCGGTGTCTGTATCCATGTCTTGTCTTATACAGGGACTGTCTTTTTGTTCTGTATTTGTACAGTGCCTATAGAGGACTGCTCCAGGACAGGGGCTCCTAGGGGCAATGGTAATACAAATCATTTCCCACAAAAAGTCACTGTGGTTTAATGCAATCTGCACCATCAGCCACCCTAGACCTTGTGCAAGGTTTTTATTGTCTCTACTTGCTTAAAAAAAAATTAAGGCAAGGCTCTCGCACTGTTTGGAAGAGGATGGTGATCACAAGTCTTCCACATGCCTGACTGGTCAACAAGCCAATGATTTTTGCCTAGGGGGGACAGATGGGGGTGGGGAAATCTGCTCATTGGTAGAAAGGCAAGCTTGAGTTCTCTATTCAGCCTCAAGACCAAGTTTTAACTCAGGATTACAGACTTGGTGAACTGACGCTCTTCTGGTTGCCAAAGTGAAGCCAACAATGCCAGAGACCCAATTAGGTGGTGACAGAAGGAGTTCTCATGGCTTCTTGTGCCAAATGGCTGTTCACAGCTAGAGTTTCTATTACAAGCAAACATATTTTAGCTTTGCATCAGTGACAAACCCATCAGGGGCAGGGCAAATCCTCTAATGAGGGGATGTGCAATGAGATTGCATGTACATCACTAATTCATTTGACATATTTTAGCTACTTACATGAATTTGATCATTAAGATGGAGGATGTATATGACTAAGGAATGACAAGATTGAAACTGGCCTTCTGTTAGAGAGCTCAGTCTTGTGTATTTTTACTAGAATACTAGAAATTAGAAATAAATTCAGGATGCAAGATGCACATTCCATAAAAGAACAGGAGTACTTGTGGCACCTTAGAGACTAACAAATTTATTAGAGCATAAGCTTTCCTGGGCTACAGCCCACTTCTTTGGATGCATATAGAGTGGAACATATATTGAGGAGATATATATACACACATACAGAGAGCATGAACAGGTGGGAGTTGTCTTACCAACTCTGAAAGGCCAATTAAGTAAGAGAAAAAAAACATTTGAAGTGATAATCAAGCTAGCCCAGCACAGACAGTTTGATAAGAAGTGTGAGAATACTTACAAGGGGAGATAGATTCAACGTTTGTAATGGCTCAGCCATTCCCAGTCCTTATTCAATCCTGAGTTGATTGTATCTAGTTTGCATATCAATTCCAGCTCAGCAGTCTTACAACAGAAAAACTTCAAAAACAGACTCCAACGAGAGACTGCTGAGCTGGAATTGATATGCAAATTAGATACAATCAACTCAGGATTGAAAAGGGACTGGGAATGGTTGAGCCATTACAAACGTTGAATCTATCTCCCCTTGTAAGTACTCTCACACTTCTTATCAAACTGTCTGTACTGAGCTATCTTGATTATCACTTCAAAAGTTTTTTTTCTCTTACTTAATTGGCCTTTCAGAGTTGGTAAGACAACTCCCACCTGTTCATGCTCTCTGTATGTGTGTATATATATCTCCTCAATATATGTTCCACTCTATATGCATCCGAAGAAGTGGGCTGTAGCCCAGGAAAGCTTATGCTCTAATAAATTTGTTAGTCTCTAAGGTGCCACAAGTACTCCTGTTCTTTTTGCGGATACAGACTAACACGGCTGCTACTCTGAAATCTGATTCCATAAAAGAAGGTTCAGGAATCAATAATTCACTGGTTAGCAATATTTGTGCACTACCAGGGAGACTTTCAACAGCACAAATGGTGAGGAGGCACCTAAATCCTTTGAAAAGCTCCCCCGTAAGAGAATCATGGTTAAACTCCAGGTTAACCCAGTGTAGACTCCCCATTAGAGCGGCTTCTGACCTTAGTTGCTGGTGAGAGGCAGAGGGAAAAAGCCTGAGCCCCAGTGAAAAATTCTATAGTCGCTTGAAGGCGGGCCAGTTCCGCTTTCAGTTACACTGAATGTATGCTGGGGTAAGCGATAGCCAAACTGAGACTTGAATTATGCGATCATGCATAGTGGAGCAGTGGAAAGGGTTGTGCTTTTATGCAGATGCACAAATGTTGAAATCCTGGCTAACGGGCACTTCAAATGCGATACTGTGGCCAAAAGGGCTACATGCACTTACTGTCTTATGCTGCTACTCTCTGCACCTTCATGCTGCACATTAAAGAAAATTGTTTCCCTTCACACCTTTGGGACATCCATCCCTCTGACTGGTGACTTTAGCTCTGGTTATGGCCCTGGTGAGACTGACACTGGAATACAGAGCATAGTTCTAAAGTCCCCAGTTCAAAGAGAATGTTGAAAAAGTGGAGGGAGTACAAAGAAGAGCCCCAAAAATTATTCTAGGACTGAAAAAATGTATGGCAGTGAGAGACTAAAGGAGTTCAATCTGTGTAGCTTATCAAAAAGATCAAGAAGGGACTTGATTACGGTGTATAACGGGGTGGGCAAACTTTTTGGTCTGAGGGCTGCATTGGGTTTTGTAAATTGTATTGAGGGTCGGTTAGGGGAGGGGGTCATGGCCCGGCCCCCACCTACTATCTGCCGCCCCCCGGGACTTCTGCCCCATCCAACCCCCCCTGTTCCCTGATGACCCCTCTGGGACCCCAGCCCCATCCACACACACCCCGCTCCCTGTCCCCTGACTACCCCGGAACCCCTGCCCCTAACTGCCCCTTGCTGCCCCATCCAACCCCCTCTCCTTCCTGATTGCCCCCCCCCCCGGGACTCCTGCCTCCATTCAACCCTGTTTCCCCTCCAACCACCATCCACACCCCCGTCCCCTGACCACCACCCCAAACTCCCCTGCCCTCTATCCAACCCCCCCTGCTCCCTTACAGCGCTGCCTGGAGCACCAGTGGCTGGCGGTGCTACAGCCGTGCTGCCTGGCTGGAGCCATGCAGCACAGAGCACCGGGTCTGCCCGAGCTCTGCAGCTGCACTGTCCCAGGAGCTCACAGCCCCGTCGCCCAGAACATTGCGCCAGCAATGAAGCAAGCGAGCTGAGGCTGCGGGGGAGGGGGGGCAGCAGAGGAGGGGCCGAGGGCTAGCCTCCCGGGCCAGGAGCACAGTTGCTGGGCAGGACAGTCCCGTGGGGCAGATGTGGCCCACGGGCCATAGTTTGCCCACCCCTGGTGTATAAGCATCTTCACAGGGAGAGAACACTGGAAATGAAAAGGCTCTTTAATCCAATGGAGAAAAGCAGAACTAGAACCAATGGGTGGAAGTCAAAGCCTCACAAATTTAAGTTAGAAACAAGGCATGCATTTTCAAACAGTACAGATGATTAACCATTGGAACAAGCTACCAAGGGAAGCACTCTCTTGCTGGCTTCAAGACTGGACACTTTTTTGGAAGATATTGCTTAGGTCAAACACAAGCTATTGAGAGCAAAACAAGAGTAATTGTTTTGGGAGAAAATTCCTGATCAGCTCTAGTAATTAGATGTCTTCAGACTCCCATTTGCTCCAGCAATTAATTGCCCCTGTGCACAACTGTAGGCTGGGTTTAAAAAAAAATCAGGCCGCTGACATCTTATTCCTAAGCTTAGTGTGCATGGTTGTTTTTCCTCCTTTGTGCACATACACTAGTTTACGATTGGAGGGTTGCCCATGAGGTCTGAGCTGTTTTTAATCAGCAATAAGCTAAAGATAATTTAAGCACTGGTTTGGGGAAGAAGTGTTTGTAATGACTTAGCAGCCTGACACGTCGGACCAATTTTGTGGGTAGCAATTCCAGAAGTGGTGTGGCCTAGCAGTTAGGGCATCAGCCTGGGACCCAGGAACTATGGGTTCTATTTCCCACTGACCTACTCTATGACCTAGGATGAATCACTTCTCTATTCCTTTCCCACCTCTTGTCTATTTAGTCCGGGGAAGTCCTCTGAGGCAAGCACTCTCTCACTATTTGTTTGTACAGTGTCTAGCACTACAGAGACCTGATGTTTCAAGTCAAATCCAATGGACAAATTTCTTTACAAGTCTTCACCCATGCATAGGTATTTCCCCTGCTCCTATTGAAGCCAATGATAAAATTACACTGGTAATGTTTAAACGAAAAAAATCAACCCCCTCATCACATGTGTGGAATAGTGTGGCTACAGGATCAGGGCCCTAATGACACAAAAGGACAAGAAGTGAAAGTCGAACTTCACTGTGGTTGTTTATAATAAATAACAAGAGCAGACGTCAAGGAAGCGAATCACAGAAGTGCTAAGAGCCAAAACCTTTTATTGAAATAAAAAAGATGTAAGGTTAATGCAAAATCAAGGCTGATCACACAGAAAGAATGTTCTTTTATGGTAGGTTTCTGACAACAGGTAGCCATAATTTCTGATCCTTTGAGTAGTCTATTTTTCTTGTTCCAAAGGACATTACTTGAATACCTTGGGAAGATAAGATATGTTTTTCTCTGCTGGAGTAGCATAAAAATATATCTGTTGGCTCATATTATATACATATGTATTGGTTGTATTTCTTCTGTGGGAAAATATCACTATGTCAAGTATTTAAAATTAAGTATCATTATACTTATTTTCTTTATCGTATTGCAAACTTCTCTGTACAGTAATCTGACTCTTCCTCTGAACTAGACAAGTCCTCTACTTATTTGCAATCTTTTTAGGCACAGATACAACATATGGCTTATATGCCAGTCTGCTCCTAATTTTTTATAGTTAAGTACCTACACATGAGCTCCTGTGGTTTTGAATAGTCTTAGTGGTTTAGATCCACTTTCAGACAGAATATATGGCAGGTACTCTGAGAATCAAAACCAACCAACTTGGGCATATCATACAGAAGACAACAAAACGACACTCAGTGATATTTACTACAATACCTAAAGCTCTAATCTGTGGAATCAGTTACTGATAATGTCTCTTATGAATGTTGAAGTCTGGCTGTGAAAGGACCCACGTAATATGAGAATATAGGTCAGTTGTTTGCAGACTTAGTGGAATGTGACTTTAGAGCTATGTTTGGAAAAGCAGCAGCTCGGGTATTCGTTCATGGCAGTTACTTTCTGACGAGCGTGATTGGTTTCATGGTCAACCACGTCATATGGAAATGTGGGGTTTTTTTAAAAGCAAACTGTCACAAACCAAAAAGCTTTGGCAAACCCAGCAGGAAGAGATTCATTACAATCTGTGCACAGTTAGTGAAATTCCACATCTTGCCTTTTTTACAGTGGTGTGGCTTCACCAAAACAATATCTACACTGTTGAACCTCTGAGCTCAATGACAGAAACAAAAATGTCCTAAATTGTAGAGACTGATAAAATGTGTTTAAACAACAACAACAACAAAAACCAACCCAACAATCTTACGTAACAGTAGAACTAAAAATTAGTGTAGTGTAATAGAAAACTCTTTTCATCAAAGTGCAAGACTTGTTATGTCAATGTCACATCTTCAACACGGTTGTCTTTGTTCATGTTAAAATGTAGTTTTCTACAGCAAAACATTAATTCTGTATTCAATTTAAAAGACTGCTACAAAAGAAAGAGATGAGGCTGGGTCAAGATATTTCCAAGCCGATTTTCCTTTGTAGCTGGATGTCTTTGCCTTTCTGCAATGGATAACCCTACCAGGGAAACATGAAAGAAAACAGATAGGGCCCTGACATTTGGAAACTCCCAACTGATGAAGCAAAGAACACAAAAAACTCTCAGCCATTCCAAGATAATCTCACAAATGAGACTTTGTGTACATAGCTCAAGCCCTGACTATTTTTACAAATGCATTACAGAGGGGTTGTGAAGAATTAAAAGTTGTTTCCCCCTGCCACGGCCTCTCTAGTAGACTGTTGTAGGTGGAACATCAATGCTCAGATCGGTAATATCTTTGTGAAAATTAAACTCCACCATGTAAAGTTCCTTCTCACCCCTGGCCAAGCCCTCTCTGTCACAATCACTACCATGTGAGGTTGGTAAAAATAGCCAGAAAAAAATAGCTGCTTGTTTTCCATAACTTTAACACAGCTTTTTCTCCATATGGTCTGAATAATCCAGGTTTGGGCAATCTAATCGTCCACTCTTAGAGATAAAAGCCACTGCTGGAGGGTTTAGAATGATTTTGAAGCAGTTCTGTGCAGGAATGCAACTCGTCTGAGGAAGCAGGGTTTCTGTTGGGCAGGAGGCAGTCTCGGGGGTATCCCACATTAGCGTTGGTCAAAACACAATCATTTTCGGGCTGAGGGAAGACAGAGAGAAAACGTTTAGGGATTCTGGAGGATTTAATGTTTTAAACACTAAAGGTAAAGATGGGCCAGTGGGAAAAGTGTCATCTGGGACCTGGGAGAGACAGGTTCAATTTCTAAAAGATCTGTTCTAGGGATTATTTTGGGGCAGTTCTCTGCCTTGGGCTATCTAGATGGTCAGATGAGATGGTCACAATGGTCCCTTCTGGTCTTGGAATCTGAATCAATGAATCTAGGAATTCCCTGGTCTGCCACAGACTACAAGTATGACCTGGGGTAAATCACTTGCTGTCCCTGTGCCTCACTGGGGTATAACAAGGAGAATCCATTCTTGGCCATAGTCCTGGCCCGTCTTGGATGATCCAGTGGAAGGGGAAGGGGAAAGTCTCAACTGGTCTCTGTCACCCAGGGCCAGTCCTTGAAGATAGGGAAGACGCATGGGATGGAGCCACAGCTGAGGACGGGTCAAAATGCCACTCGCTGGCCTAACCACCTCTCCACCTCTCATGTAGGGGAGGGGCTTTGCCCCATACCACCCGGCTCTAGTTACTGCTTCTCCATTGGCAGAAGTGTGCCCTACCCTTGCCCACTGCTGCGGGGGGTGGGGGGATGAGAGAGGGCTGTTCAGAACCTGATTGGCTCTCAGCTCCCAAATGGCTAACCAATGGGGAGGCAGTGAGTAGAGCTGGTGGCATGGGGCAGAGTGGAGCCTGTGTTGATGGGGAAGCAGCACAGCATGAGGCAGTGGCTTTAATCACTGCTCTCCCAAGGCTTGTGGTGTGACCCTGCAGAAGTCATTTTAGTCTCTCTGTGCTTCAGTTTGTAAAACACAATCATTTTGGGGCTGAGGGAAGACAGGTGGGGGGATAGCTCAGTGGTTTGAGCATTGGCCTGCTAAACCCACCATTGTGAGTTCAATCCTTGAGGGGCCCATTTTGGGATCTGGCGTGAAAATCTGTCTGGGGATTGGCCCTGCTTTGAGCAGGGGCCTGGACTAGATGACCTCCTGAGGTCCCTTCCAACCCTGATATTCTATGAAACAGGGGCACATGAGGCAACTTGTATGTAAGAGCATGAGGCACTCAGATACTACAGGTGAGTATCACTGACAGATAACTGGCCTATAGGAGCAGAGGTAAAAGTAAGCTGGTCCGGTCCAGTATGGTGTACCGGCAAGAGCCAGTACGCTGTGCCGGACTGGACCAGCTTCCATGGTGGTGATTTAAAGGGTTCAGGGCTCCAGCCGCTGCGGGGAGCCCCGGGCCCTTTAAATCCCCACCAGAGCTCCAGCAGCCAGGCTCCTGCGGTGATTTAAAGGGCCCGGAGCTCCATGGGGGCTGGAGCCCCGGGCCCTTTAATTTTCCCCGGGGCTCCCAGTCACCTCTGCAGCTGGTAGCTCCAGGGTGATTTAAAGGCTCTGGGGCTCCCAGCCAGAGCCCCAGGGCCTTTAAATCTGGAAAGGCCCTGCCTCTTCCGGTTGAGACCATGCCTCTTCCAGTTGAGGCCACGCCCCCGCTCAGGACTCCGGCATACCGGTAAGTCCTTTAAGTTACTTTCACCCCTGTATAGGAGGCATTGTTCTAAAGGCACTCTGACATCTTTGCTGCAAAATCAATCCTTCACCTTTGTTTTGCCAGAGCAATACCAATGGGCATATTGCAACAATCACTCTTTCGGCATTTCTGTCCATAAATACAGAGGTGAGGATTTTGCCGCACACTGTGTACCGTGATCCCTATGGAAACTTGAGCCAGGAATGTTCACCTGTTAAGGACAGGAATCCATGCAGCATGTTCTCCATTCTTTTGTTCTTCAATTCATTATAGGAGAAAGGGTTAGCAAAGGCCCATTTTTCACCGCAGTGCACCACAATTCAATAGGACACTCTGGCAGGCTAACTCAATGCGTGTGTATTTGCAGACTAAAGGAGAAGCCTAGAGTTTCAAAAAGGGCTAGTGATTTCAGTTGCCCATCTTGAGACTCCTTAAAGGGGCCAACTGTTAGACACTGCTGGACTCCCACCCTCTGAACAGTGGGCCCCTGTCAGGTACCTCCGGTTGGACACCTGAAAAAGTGAGAAACCTCACCCCACTACTCACTTTTGAAAATGCTTGGCCAATGGGGCAGTTCCTCCTCTGATGCCCACTTGACATTGGTGTAAGTCAATGGACTACAGTGGAGTTGCTCCTGATTTACAATGGTGTAAATGGGAGGAGAGTTAGTCCCCAAATTAATAAAATCACCACTAGATGAGGCACTGAAACATGTGACAGATTCAGGAAATCTTTAGCTCCAATGTAAAAGAGCGGCTTACCTTATGGATATTATCCTGGCGTAATAATGGCATGTGTGTCCCGTAAGAGTGCATGGAGGCTTCCCGTTGTCCATGGATATTCACAAAGTGATCCAAGGCTGAATTTGGACACAGGTACTGGGACACTGAAGGGGTCAGCTGCTTTGCAGAAATGATCTGATATGAGGAAGGGGGGACAAAACCTGAATACGGAGTCATCTCTTCTTGGGATGCTCCTCTATCTCCTATCTCCATGCTGGACAGCCCGTTCAGGTAAAAATGAATGGTGGACACTCCTGTGTTTGGCACCTGAGCTGGGCAGAGCTGGGAGCTCATCTCCTGTTCAACACCATAGCTATCGGTCTGTGCTGGGAGCCCCCTGGGTGGCTGATTTGCAGGCCTGTAGCTATAGCCCTGCCATGTGTTACCCCCTAGGGTTGGCTGGTTGGATGAGTCATGGCTGCACAGCCCATTCACTAACAAGTGCTGGTTGTGTTTTTGTTTCAGCTGCGGCTGTGTGAGCGCCTGGATCCGGTTTTGTTGGCTGCAGGGCTGGCTTTGCTGCAGGAGTGGTTGATGTGCTCCCTGCACTGCATGGAGGTTGCTCTCCAGCTGCTGCCCATGTTGCTTATGTTGGTAAGGGATTTCTATGGGTTGATGGAGATGGTTTGATCCATGAGGTCTGACCCATTGTGGACTCTGCTGCTGATGACCAAGAGGTGACTGTACAAACTGAGACAGGCCAAGCTCAGCTGTTCCTGCTGGTGGCCTCCACTGCAGGCTGCTAGGCTGCTGCTTCTCCTCAGCGGCCTGCTTCACCAGCGAGGGTGTCGGCTGACTGAGAACTGAGGGCCACGGCTGGCTGCTCTGCTGGTTTTGGGTCACAATGTGCTGCTGCATTTGCTGAGGGAGATGCAAGATCAGCGACTGCTGGTTTTGTGGCGGGGGCTGGGGTGAGCACTGGGATCCTTTCTCTGGCATCTGAGATGGATACACCACTGGGTCTTTGCTTGGATTCTGGCCTGGGTCAGACGAGGAACAGGCCTGCTGCTCCCCAGTGGGCTCATCCTCACCTTTGTTTACAAGCGAACCATGGATATAGGAAAGGATTTCATTGTTTGTTAATAGATCGTTCAGAGACGGACTATAATCCAAGTCCATTTCTATCCTCACCATCCTCTCATCCAGCAGCAAGAGCTCCAGATCCTCCGCATTCAGCCCCAGACCCTCCAAAGCACTAAACAGCTCAGCATTTGAACAGTTTTCATCACTGCTAATCGAGAGAGAATCCAGTGTGGTCAACACTGGGTCCCCTTGCCTCAAATCATCTAGCTCCTGCTTGGGACCATTTTCCCCAGAGGACAATGGATTAGCAACCGCATTCCAGTTCTCTCCTCCAGTCCCAAATAAGCCAGATTCTCCCAGGTGGCTGAAGAGATTGCTGCTGAAGGAATGTTTGGGAGTAGAAGCTGGGTGGGAGACATAAACAGCCTCATCTTGCCTCATCATGGCTCCCAGGAGAGAGTTTGGGTCTACATTGTCCTTCTGGGACCTCCCCCCTTTACTGTGAGAATTCTTTTTGGATCTGTTGTTTTTTCCTTTGCTGTGGAAAGGGTCAGGGAAGCCAGGAAGCGGGTAGGGCATTTGATATAACAGTGCCTCTCCTGTAGCAAAGGTAAAAGGAAGATGCATAGAACGCTTCCGAAGGTGCTCCCCTCCTTCTTCATCTCTGCACAGAACAAAGACAAGATTGGTTATGGACACATACCCACAAGGAGACCTAGAATGACTCATCTCACAGGTTAATATTGCCTCGCTGATTCCCCCTAGCGCTCACATAGTCAACACTGGTATCAAAGATCTTTTTTGGAAGCTTGCACCTTATATTTGGGATGAGGGAAAGGGTCAGGGAAGCCAGGAAGCGGGTAGGGCATTTGATATAACAGTGCCTCTCCTGTAGCAAAGGTAAAAGGAAGATGCATAGAACGCTTCCGAAGGTGCTCCCCTCCTTCTTCATCTCTGCACAGAACAAAGACAAGATTGGTTATGGACACATACCCACAGGGAGACCTAGAATGACTCATCTCACAGGTTAATATTGCCTCGCTGATTCCCCCTAGCGCTCACATAGTCAACACTGGTATCAAAGATCTTTTTTGGAAGCTTGCACCTTATATTTGGGATGAGGGAGGGGAACCTAGGCGAGTGACCTCCATGCACAAAAGGTAAAGGAGATATTAAATAGTCTGAAGTTTTCCTCACGTATAACTCTTTCAGAAGGCTGCACTCATACAAAACTGGATTTTAACATTGCTAAGAGAAAGGAATGTAGTTCAAAATCAACTTTCCATTAAACACAGACCAGCGCCCCATTTCTGATAGTTACGTTGCAAAGAGTAACAAAATCCAGCCTGCCAAAGCTCTCCATCACTGCCTACTCAAAGTTTCTTCTTCTGAAGCAGCTGGTGCTGGCCACTGTGAGAGACAGGATATTGGATTAGATGGACCATTGGTCTGACCCAGTCAGGCCATTCCTATGCTCTTGGAAAACCTTGACTTTAATTTTGGAATCTGATGCAGAACTAACATAGGGTTCTTAAAATAGGGGAGTTGCGTTTGGTTCTCTGGTGCATGTACAAAGTCAGGTAGCTTCACCGGGTTTATATTTCATCCTGGACAAAATAGAAACGGAAACTCCAGACAGAATGAAGAATGACACTAGCTAAGACTTGAAAAAAGAACCCAATAGCATTTATCAGCTGTTTTGAGTGAAGGTAAGGTCTCGCTGAGGGATATTCCCAGATGGTAGAGGGATGTTCTAGGCTAGGGACTGTGCATCAACAGCAAGCTCACATATGTCTAACTGATGATATAAGTGATATCAGGGTATCAGTCACAATCTTGTGCCATTGAAGTCAATGGGAGTTTTGCCAGGGAGTTCATTGATGGAGGTTCAAGCATTTACCTCCCTAAAATGCAGCCTGTGATCAAAGCAAAGACTGAGGGCAAACCCTCTGCAGTTGTGTTGGTGGTGTTTTCATGACTGCTGAAGGGAAGATAGGGAATCTCCCTGCACCCCCTCACTCCTGCAGGTGGTTCCCATACATGGGAGAAATCCCAGTGAAGTTGGAGACCACACACAAGAGTCAGGACTATTTGTAGGAGAAAAGGTTTCCAGGATCAGCCAGAGAGAGTATCATTGGCTTGGCTTAATAACTGGCCTGTTGTCGCACAATGCAGCTCAAGTGCGCCACATTGTGTGGGACATCCTGCATCTGGCCCCAATTTTTAAGGCTGTCCTGCGACCCCACGCTGCCATCACACAGTATCAATTCAGCTGCTTGGCAAGTTTTCCTGGTTCCAAGCTGCACGGCTTGGTGCTTGATATCACCACACCTTATGCTCCTCCAGGTGGCTGTGCTGCCCATGGGCTGAGGAAGAGGCAGCCAAGCGAGTGCACCACACATCTCTGAGCTGCTCCCTAGTCATCTACTTCCCCAAGCAGTTGGGCCTGGAGCTGCCTGTTCTGGAGCTGGGCAGGCCAGCCTTTTCCAGGGGCTCACACTGCAGACTCACGCAGGGGGCGGCACATTTCCAGCGCAGCTTTGGGGAAATCATCCACAGCTGCAAGGAGGTAGCACGCAGGCACATCTGCTCCACTGGGGAGGTGAGTCCCCTGTCTGAACTCTTCCCTGCAGCAAGGGGTAAAGCCCTATCCAGTTCCCTGCATGCAGCCACCCACGCCCCTTTTCTGTGGGCTGCTGTGATGGGGTGACTGTCCCACACTGGACAGTTTGGGGTTAATCAGGCAGCTGCATGAAAAGCAGCCAATAGGAAAGGGGCAGTGAGGAGCAGCCAATCAGGGTTGGGCAGGCCCATATGAGAAGAGCTGCAGGGCAGAGCAAGTTCAGTAGCTGACTGGAGCTTGATGAGGGAACACCAGGCTCCTGGCCAGGCAGAAGGGAAATAGCACCCTGGACAGAGCAGTGCTGCTAGCAGTGACCGGGGATGGGGGAGCTAAAGATGGTGCCTGGTTGGCTGCAGGATTCACAGGCTGGGGCCCTGAGGCAAGGGCGACGAGGGTGCTGGGGGCCGTGGGGAAGTGGCCCAGGGAAAGGAACGGAGGAGTCAGAGGGGACACAGCAAGTGGTGGCCATCTTGAGGGTCCCTGAGCCGGGACCCAGAGCAGTGAGCAGGCCTGGGCCCCCCCACACCTGCCACAGAGGAAGTGGCCAGACAATTGGTTGCAGTTGCCACTGAGGGAAGTGGCCGGACAGCAGACTGCAGTTCCCTCGGAACGGGGGAGAACAGAGCGTGACATGGCCATAGGGATGTGGCATGAAGAAGATGCCATGGTTCTGGGAGTGACGTGGGTCCTGGAGCAGAAGTGATGGCAGTGAGACTAATAATGAGCTAGCAGAGCTAATCCCCAGGACAGCCAGCAGGAGGCGCCATGAGTGAACACTGTCTCAGCTGCAAACTTGGATCTTGAAAACTGGAGTTGCAACGCTGCTCCCCCCGGGTCTGGTGAGCTAACTGCACAGTTCAGAGTGTAATAGTAAATGACGGGTTAACCCCAACATTACTTATTGTTTTATTGCATTATTTTAAAAGTGTCTTTAACATTTTGCTCTAGCAAAACCTGTGACATTCCTGGTTGAAGGTAAAACAGCTACTGCTGAAGACCAGCCTCTAAAAGACACAAGCTTTCATAATTCCCACCTTAGCATCTGCAGCATGCTTGTAGTACACAGAATCATGTTGTATGTCAGTATAAGAAGTTTCTGGCTATTTGCATGAGCGTATGTATTTTTTTAAAACAAAAACAGTGTGTTCAATAAAAAAGTGTGATATCCCTCACTCTGAGGATTGAGAAAGATGCAGGGGAGCAGCAGGGGTATGCGATCCTCTCTTGCCATAAGTAAGCGGCCAGAGGAGATGAGGTAGCCCTAGTGAAGGTCAGAGGGGACTGTGGAATTTCAGAGCCCCGGCTTACAAGGGCCCGATTCTGCTCCAACAGTGCAGTAAATCACGAGTTCCCCCCTCTAGCCAGTATACCAGTGTGAAGCTGGTGTGAGATCAGAATCAAACCCAGAATATTTTCTCGTTCTTTAAAATAATACAGTGTTTTTTGTCCCTGGGTCCCATCCCAAGCAATGGGTGAGTTTCAAAGTATTTGTATATTTGTATATTTTGTGGCCTAGTGGCTTGAGCGCTAGACCGGAACTCAGGAGCCCTGGTTTCTAGTCCCGGTTCTGCTGGGTGACATTGGGCAAGTCACCTCACTGCTCTATGCCTCGGTTTCACCATCTGTAAAGTGGAGATAGTGACTTTTGTAAAGCACTTTGAGATCGACTGATGATAAGAGCTAGGCATTATTATTACATTGTTCTCCTTCTGAGAGAAGCAACAAGCAAGACAGCGTACTAGGAAGATGAAGCAAGTGACGTGCCCTATTCTATCACAGCTTCCTTACTAACTGAAACTCAGAGCCTGACAGGCTCTAGAACCCAGGAGAGGTTAGACCCACTCCAGGCCTGTACCCCGGCACTTACACAAGCGGTCTTTGCGTGGCGATGATGTAATCAGGTTTGCCATTCTTGTAGACGAGTCTAGCGTTGGATTGGACCCACTTCCAACAATTTTCTTTCGTCAGGAGACGGAACACGGTCAGGCCGCTCTCGCCCGTTTTTATCACTGGAAAAGAGATGCCAAGACAATGCAGGGAGCGACACCCGGTCTGCAGAGGTGGATCCGGGGATGCAAAGCCCTGGTGTCGCGAGGTACTGCGATTTCTGCAAGACCGAAGTGCCCTGGAGCACATGAGCCCTTCAATACAGACTGGCCCAGCTGTGCCCATCCAATCTGGTCCAATGCCACTCAAGGAGAATTCCTCATTTTTCTCATTCATGACACCTATGCTAGTAATATTTGCATGTGTGTTTGTTTATTTGCTGACACTGTGGTGTTAAGTTATCTGGGAAGGGAGGCGGCAGAACAATTAGCTCTTTAAAGGAGTAGGGCCAGATCCTCAGCTGGAGTAAATAGGCAGTTCTGATTTACACCACCTGACTATCTGGCCCATGTTCTTTATAAAAGCCATGTTAGAAAAATGATAGCCATTTAAGAGGTTACGTCAGACAAGACCCAGAGGTAATTTTACCCCCCCCCCCCAAGCCAAATTTGAATGCCCACATGTGTGGGGCTGGGACCTGAGAGAAGGGGCAGATAAGGGTCACACTAACTGTGTCTTGTTTAATGAGGCCATTTAAACAATTAACCCTTTCTATGTGGCTGCTTTTACAGCATACCCCTTCTTGCTATGGCTAAACTGTGCGTGGGGTTTCTTACTTGACTCCCTTTCTGTTACATGCAACGTGTTTTGGGTCAGATCCATCAGAGACAGACCTGTAGCGTGAGCATGACATGTTGCACCGAGAAAGGACCCCTGAAGGGGCTCAAGTCACTTGGTGATGCTGGGTGAAATAACTGAACCAAGCTGGCTTTGGGGTCAGGAACCTGAAGTGGAAATTGTGTCCAAGATCGCTGCGGTTCAGTCTGTGGATCGCCTCATGGGCTCCTGATCAGACAAGCAGGAGGCAAAGCTATGATTTGTCCAACAGATTCACAGTCCTTAACATCAACACTGTCCCTTCAGAAATCCTTCATTCAGTAATTAATCAGGCATTGCTCATGCCTTTACGAAGGCCAGGTTGTATTGCCTGCCCTCCTGACGTGGGACACTTGGCCGTGAGCTAGGGTTCCAGCACCACTGGGCTGGGGAAATAGAGATGCTCCTCTCCGCTCCATGGGGGAGGGTGAACCCTGAGCACCAGCGGACGCTGGAGCTCCTCATGCCAGCTCTTACCCTCCAAAGAGCTGAGCATGTGCCCAGCACCCTCAATGCCCTTCTGAGCGCCTCACTGGGTCAGGCCCTGCTAATGGGCCGAGAATTGTCTGTAGGAACCCCAAACCCATCATGTGCAATGGAGAAGTTCCTGGGCCAGACTGGGCCCAGCCCTGTGTGGGTTCACAACGGGACAAGTAAGGATCCAGGCACCACCCCCATCGGCTCCTGCCTCATGCAGGGATGAGCCAAAGAGTAACCCAGCAGTCATGTTCGCCAGAGCCTTGGCGGCACTGTGCAGCCCCGCAGTAGCCCCAGTGCATCCCCCCTTGCAGTCTGTGTTTGTAGGAAACCTCTGCAAGAAGGGAAGGCGGAGACATGGCCTGCACTCCTGGATGTGGTTATCTCCTACCAGTTCTTTCTGGGGGATGTTCTGAGCCCCCCGTACCAAGCCCAAGTAACAGGGCTTCGCAGGTGGCATTCCCGTGGTGACCGCTCCCATGTGACTGTGTACATGGACTACAGCAGCGGGCTCCAGGAATGGAATTTAAAGGGGAAGCTACCAGATTTCTGTTCCCCTGAAGCCCTTAGGACTGGTTTGCCAGCCAGGGTGCCCACAGCCTTGCACAGGGACGCAGAAGGGATGGACAGGGCTAAGAGGGTTACCTGCTGTGATGCTGCCAGGGCGATCCCTGAAAGGGAGCAGGGTGAGGGCAGAGCTGGCCAGGTCAGGGGGCAGCGCCTGCAGGTGGCAGAGCGTGTGCTGCTGTGGAGACCCTGGCAGGAGTTCTGGCTAAGTCAGACAGAGTCCCTCCAGCACACCAGTAGCTGCAAGAGCCAGACTCTTGTATAATGCACAAGACGGCACAGAGAGGGGCTCGTCGGCTGGACGTTCACTCCCATGCTGACAGGGGTGGCAGAGTGAGCAAGCCAGAAAAGGGCCCGGTCCCCAGGGTCACATACTCCATAGCAAACTGAGCTGGTGGCTCCTGCCATGATCCGCAGGAATCTGAGGAGCGCGCTGTGGGGGGGAAGGTTGGGATGGGGGGAGGGAGATTTTTAACACTCTTACTTCGGACGTGATTCTCGGCACAGTGCAGCATGTCAGCGGCGTGGATGAACTGGTACCCGGTGCCGCGCACCTGCAGCTCCGCGTCCGTATAGCCCAGCACAATCTTCCCTCTGTGGGAGAAGAGCAGAGCACCACGATTGCAGGGAGAAGCCAGCGGCCCGGCCTTCAAAAATCCAGCCACTGGGGAAAAGGTTTCTAGCAACACTCCACTCCCAGCTTATTTACAGGGCTGCAATGGGGACATCGCCTCATCCGCGGGGCAGACGGTCAGTAAGAGCCCCCCTGATAGGGGTCCCCCGGAGCCTGGATCTGGGCTCACAGGAGATAACAGCATTGCTCCCTCCCTCCCTGGAGCAGGTGGGTGAAGAATGGTTTTCCTCTGCGCTCTGTCTTCTACCACCCCACCCATGGGCCAGAGCAGAGAGTAGGGTTAGCAGGCGTCCAGTTTTCGACTGGAACACCCAGTCAAAAAGGGACCCCAACGGCTCTGGTCAGTGCTGCTGACCCGACTGTTAAAAGTCCAGTCGGTGGCGCAGCGGGGCTAAGGCAGGCTCCCAGCCTGACTCCGCAATGCTCCTGGAAGCGGTCTCCTCTCTGGCTCCTAGGTGCAGGGGTGGCCAGGGGGCTCTGTGCGCTGCCCCAGCCCCAAGCGCTGGCCCCACAGCTCCCATTGGCCGGGAACTGGACCAATGGGAGCTGCGGGACAGTGCCTGTGGACGGGGCAGTGTGCAGAACTGCCTGGCTGCAACTATGCCTAGGATCCGAAGTGGGGACATGCCACCTGAGGTAAGTGCCACCCGGAGCCTGCACTCCTAACCCCCTCCTGTGCCCCAACCCTGAGCCCCCACCCGCTGACTGAACCCCCCCAAAGAGAGGCCTAGCTAGGCCTCCTCAGCTGACTGTGTTCATAGAGTCATAGAATCACAGACTATCAGGGTTGGAAGGGACCTCAGGAGGTCATCTAGCCCAACCCCCTGCTCAAAGCAGGACCAATCCCCAACTAAATCATCCCAGCCAGGGCTTTGTCAAGCCGGACCTTAAAAACCTCTAAGGAAGGAGATTCCAACACTTCCCTAGGTAACCCATTCCAGTGCTTCACCACCCTCCTAGTGAAAAAGTTTTTCCTAATATCCAATCTAACACTCCCCCAATGCAACTTGAGACCATTACTCCTTGTTCTGTCATCTGCTACCACTGAGAACAGTCTAGATCCATCCTCTTTGGAACCCTTTTTCAGGTAGTTGAAAGCAGCTATCAAATCTCCCCTCATTCCTCTCTTCTGTAGACTAAACAATCCCAGTTCCCTCAGCTTCTCCTCATAAATCATGTGCTCCGGCCCCCTAATCATTTTTGTTGCCCTCCGCTGGACTCTTTCCAATTTTTCCACATCCTTCTTGTAGTGTGGGGCCCAAAACTGGACACACTACTCCAGATGAGGCCTCACCAATGCCAAATAGAGGGGAATGATCACATCCCTTGATCTGCTGGCAATGCTCCTACTTATACAGCCCAAAATGCCATTAGCCTTCTTGGCAACAAGGGCACATTGTTGACTCATATCCAGCTTCTAGTCGACTGTAACCTCTAGGTCCTTTTCTGCAGAACCGCTGCCTAGCCACTCGGTCCCTAGTCTGTAGCAGTGCATGGGATTCTTCCGTCCTAAGTGCAGGACTCTGCACTTGTCCTTGTTGAACCTCATCAGATTTCTTTTGGCCCAATCCTCTAATTTGTCTAGGTCCCTCTGTATCCTATCCCTACCTTCCAGTGTATCTACCATCCTCCCAGTTTAGTGTCATCTGCAAACTTGCTGAGAGTGCTGTCCACGCCATCCTCCAGATCATTAATGAAGATATTGAACAAAACCAGCCCCGGACCAACCCTTGGGGCACTCCGCTTGATACCGGCTGCCATCTAGACATGGAGCCATTGATCACTACCCGTTGAGCCCGACAATCTAGCCAGCTTTCTATCCACCTTATAGTCCATTCCTCCAGCCCATACTTCTTTAACTTGCCGGCAAGAATACTTTGGAAGACCGTATCAAAAGCTTTGCTAAAGTAAAGGAATAACACGTCCACTGCTTTCCCCCCATCCACAGAGCTAGTTATCTCATCACAGAAGGTAATTAGGTTAGTCAGGCATGACTTGCCCTTGGTGAATCCATGCTGACTGTTCCCGATCACTTTCCTCTCCTTTAAGTGCTTCAGAATTGATTCCTTGAGGACCTGCTCCCATGATTTTTCCAGGGACTGAGGTGAGGCTGACTTGCCTGTAGTTCCCCAGATCCTCCTTCTTCCCTTTTTTAAAGATGGGCACTACATTAGCCTTTTTCCAGTCATCCGGGACCTCCCCCGATCGCCATGAGTTTTCAAAGATGATGGCCAATGGCTTTGCAATCACATCCGCTAACTCCTTTAGCACCCTCGGATTGCAGTGCATCCAGCCCCATGGACTTGTGCTTGTCCAGCTTTTCTAAATAGTCCTGAACCACTTCTTTCTCCACGGAGGGCTGGTCACCTCCTCCCCATAGTATGCTGCTCAGTGCAGTAGTCTGGGAACTGACCTTGTTTGTGAAGACAGAGGCAAAAAAAGCATTGAGGTACATTAGCTTTTTTCACATCCTCTGTCACTAGGTTGCCTCCCTCATTCAGTAAGGGGCCCACACTTTCCCTGACCTTCTTGTTGCTAACATACCTGAAGAAACCCTTCTTGTTACTCTTAACATCCCTTGCTAGCTGCAACTCCAAATGTGATTTGGCCTTCCTGATTTCACTCCTGCATGCCTGAGCAATATTTTTATACTCCTCTCTGGTCATTTGTCCAATCTTCCACTTCTTGTAAGCTTCTTTTTTCTGTTTAAGATCAGCAAGGATTTCACTGTTAAGCCAAGCTGGTCGCCTGCCATATTTACTATTCTTTCTACACATCGGGATGGTTTGTTCCTGCAACCTCAATAAGGATTCTTTAAAATCCAGCCAGCTCTCCTGGTCTCCTTTCCCCCTCATGTTATTCTCCCAGGACTCTCTCATTTTTACCATATAATTATAAAATAAATCAACGGGAATATAAATATTGTACTTCATTTCAGTGTATAGTATATAGAGTAGTATAAAAAAGTCATTTTCTGTATGAAATTTTAGTTTGTACTGACTTCGCTGGTGCGTTTTCTGTAGCCTGTTGTAAAACTAGGCAAATCTCTAGATGAGGCTCCCTGGAAGACTTCTGCGTACCCCCAGGGGTACATATACCTCTGGTTGAGAACCACTGACATAGGACAGTTAGTATGATAGATGGAGAGATACCTATCTCATATAACTGGAAGGGACCCCGAAAGGTCATTGAGGCCAGCCTCCTACCTTCACTAGCAGGAGCAAGTACTGATTTTGTTCTAGATCCCTAAGTGGCCCGCTCAAGGATTGAACTCATAATCCTGGGTTTAACAAGCCAATACACAAACCACTGAGCTATCCCTAGTCCGGCTAGTACTTCAGTCACGAGTGACATAAATTGGGGGATAGTTCTCATCTCAAGTGAGGGTGGATGAAGGGCCAAATCACATAGGCCTAGGTCCTCAAGTGTATTTAGGCACCTACCACTCACTGATTTCAATGAGCACTAGACACAAAAATATCGTTAAGGCTGTGGAGGGAGGAGGAGGGATAGCTCAGTGGTTTAAGCATTGGCCTGCTAAACCCAGGGTTGTGAGTTCAATCCTTGAGGGGGCCATTTAGGGAACTGGGGTAAAAATCTGTCTGGGAATTGGTCCTGCTTTGAGCAGGGGGTTGGACTAGATGACCTCCTGAGGTCCCTTCCAACCTTGATGTGGGCCATAGTCATCATACAACTGCTGCTTCCTGCTTTAAGAACTGTAGTGGTTCAGGTTAGGGTGCATTTGCAGAGAAGCCTAGCCAGCCACTTGCTATCTGTGCCTGACTCTAACCCATGGGACCAGCCTTTCACTTCTATTAGCAAGGATATTGACTACTACAGTTAGCCAAAAAATGAACTACTGGTTTTGAAAATGTTGTTTCCATGCTGAAGGATTCTAAATGGACCCCCTCCCTTTTTATTTTTAAACTATTTTTTAATTTTTCCACTCACCCAACTGAGTTTAATCAAAAACATTCCTGACCTGGTTAACAATACTTTTCATTTATCAAAAATCGTGTTCCCAGGAACTGAAAATCCTGAATAGCCATTTGGATAACAATTTCAGCGTGATTGATAAACAGTACCCTGCCCCAGAAAAACCATCATCTTCCTCCCCAAAACCCTTTTTGTTAAAAAGAATTTCAACTAGCTGTATTAACCACATCTTAAAAAATAAACATAAACCGTTCCTAAGTCATTATTATTAATTTATTTGCAGTTCAGTAGCTCCTCAGAGGTCCCATCATGGACCAGGACCCCCCTGTGCTAGGAGCTGCACAAACACGGAACACACAGACAGCGCCTGCCTCTGCAACATGCATCTCTCTGACTAACGTGAGTCTTGCTTGCAAGAGTATTTGGGGAAAATCTTGTTTAACAGCACATGCCAACATGATCCGTCCCAACTTCTGTACTTACTTGGCATCACACGCCACGGGGGTGAAGTCCAGTTTGTGCTTGGTTCTGAAGATCATGTTTTTGGTTCTGATCTCCAGGATGGAGGGGGGCTGCAAGGGAGTGGAGATGGCAAAGAGAGCCAGCTGGGGAGGCAGCGGGGACCCATCCTCAGACCTTTTATTCTGGCCGGGGAGAAATTTCAACCTGCCCTGAAGGTTTAAAGCCTTGAAAAGAAAAATTAGGAGTCACTTCTGGACCCTGAATTGGGCTGTTAACGTCAGCAATGAAAGGCCTGTTTAAAGCAAATGCATCATTTGTTAATAAGTAAATGCAGCTGAACAAGCCAGGCCGAGGGGAAGAAGAGAAAAGCCA
Organism: Chrysemys picta bellii; assembly: GCF_011386835.1. NCBI lineage: Eukaryota > Metazoa > Chordata > Testudines > Emydidae > Chrysemys > Chrysemys picta. The sequence goes on along the minus strand of NC_088801.1, from coordinate 71,861,393 downwards.
GTGAACACTGCATCATCGGGGGCTGTATGCTATTCAGAGGAGATTTTCAGAGGTGCTGCTGGAGCACACAGTGATAAAAATCCCCTGGCACGGAGTCTGGACCCCTCCTCCCTTGCAGGGCCTCAGACCCTGAAAGTCTATACTGCAATTTAATAGCCCTGCAGCCTGAGTCAGCGCTGCTGGTCTTATCACAGTGTAGCTGTACCCTGTGGCAACAATCATAGAATATCAGGGTTGGAAAGGACCTCAGGAGGTTATCAAGTCCAACCCCCTGCTCAGGGCAGGGCAGGACCAACCCCAAGCAGATTTTTGCCCCAGATCCCTAAGTGGCCCCCTCAAGGATTGAACTCACCACCCTGGGTTTAGCAGGCCAATGCTCAAACCACTGAGCTATCCCCCCCCAAATGCCATAAACCAGGTTAGACCCATGCTGTAAGGTCAGGATGCAGGTAGGACCTGTTCTTGTGATCTCTATTCATGTGAGCTCACAAACAAAATTACAGTAGAGACAGCTTCAGTAGTGGCAGGACACAACCCATCCCACCCAAAACCTTACAAGTCAGGAACCGAGAAGTAAAGAGGAAAGACTTATGAATTCCCTTCCCCCTTCCTACTGCCTGCAGCATTGTTGCTAACACACTCCAGTTCTCCCATCTCCAAACACACACCCAAAAGCAATCCGTTCCCCACCTTCATCGAATGTTCATCCAATGCAAACCCAGAGGGAGCAGCCATGCTGCTGAGTTGTTTCTGACAGGTGTGAGAGACAGGGATGGGCCTCAGTTAGTTCCCTGACTGCATATTTTATTGCCCTGGAAAAATTACTGGAAATAAATACAGAAAGTGACATTACCAGGCAGCTGGCAGGAAGTGCCACCGCTCACTTCCCATTTCCGCGACTTAACGTCTTCAACCACACATGTAGGATTTCAATAATTGTTGTTTTTTTAAATGATGTTTTTTTACTCTGTTGAGTCATTTGATTTTACTGTAGTGCCCCAATACCTATTAGAGTTTTTTTTTAAATGTCATGAATATAAAGGAAAGGGTAGCATAAAATCCCTCCTTGGCAGCTGTACTAAATCACTTAACCTGTAAGGGGTTAAGAAGCTCAAATAACCTAGTTGGCACCTGACCAGAAGGACCAATGAAGAAAGAAGACACTTTCAAATCGGGGGGGGGGGGGGGGGGAGGATTTGTTTGTGGCTCTCTTTGTTTGTTCCCTCTCCTGACAGAGGGAGAGACCAAGCAGGTACAGCATCTCCTGAAAACATACCTGGAATGATCCATCTAAAATTAAGAAATTGTAAGCAGGGCAAGGAAATGCATTAGGTTATCGTTTGTTTTGGCTTGTGAATTTTCCTATGCTACAGAGGTAGTTTTATTCCTGTTTTTGTAACTGTGAAGCTAGTCCAGAGGGGAATCCTCTGTGTTTAAAATCTTTTTATTACCCTGTAAAGTTACCTTCCATCCTGGTTTTGCAGGTGTGATTATTTTACTTTTTTCTTTATAATAAAGTTCTTCTTTTAAGAACCTGATTGATTTTAGTGTCCTAAAGATAAAGGGTCTGGTCTGTACTCACATTGTTAAGGCAGTTAGTTGGTATATTATTCTCAAGCCTTTCCAAGAGGCTTTGGAATTCCAAGTGACCCTCCCCTAATTTTTGTGTAAATCACTTGGTGGTGGCAGCAATACCATCCAAGGTCAAGTAAGGAATTTGTGCCTTGGGGAAGTTTTTAACCTAAGCTGGTAGAATATAAGCTTAGGGTGTCTTTCATGTGGGTCCCCACATCTGTACCCCAGAGTTCAGAGTGTGTGGGGGAACCCTGACAGCAGCCCATATTAATGGGCTTGTTAAAATGAAATCAATTCTGAATATAAAAACCAAACCATCACCACATGCAATTACTCAGAATCTGTGCATGTGATTTTCATTTTCCTCCTAGTGGCAACAGTTAAAAATACTTGGTTAATTTTGTTCAACAGCAGATTCTGTTGTGTACTAACTTTCACTCAAATAGTTTATTTTGTGAGGTAATCCCCAAGAAGCAGTTGCGAAGCAACATCATCTATTCCCCAAGGACAGTAACTATTATACACAGAGTGTAACTGTGTCTAAACCCAGCAGGTCCCAGAGCCAAATGGTTATACTGCAGCTTTATAATCCCACAGCCTGAGACCCATAAACCCTGGGGGGTTGAGTTGTAGTGTCGACATATCCTTAGAAAAAGGTGCGATTTCAGCTCCTCGTCTCCTTTTGCCCACTTCTCTCTCTTTTTTAGCCTTCCTTGGCAATGACAGTGTTTGTGCTGCAGCAGATTTGTTATCAAACTAAAATTTGATAGGTTTGCCTTGATGCCCATATATTCCCTTATGATTAAATGTCATAAATTCTCGTACAGACAAATACTCCTACTGTACAACTGATCCTCATGGGATGACTCCTAGAGTAGCAGCCATGTGGCCAAATCACTAATCTGAGCGTGTGCTAGATTTCTTGTAATAGGAGGGCAAAGGGAAGTGAGACTATGCAGTGAAAAGTCACCAAAGGGGGTGAGGTTTTTTTTCCTCTCTCTTAGTCCCTCTGTATCTCTTTGTTTCTAATGAATGAGCAGACAGGCCTCTGTAGAGACACAGGGGAAAATTTGCTGTCGCTTTCTTACAGGGCCTGATTCGAAGACCACTGGAGGAAATCCAGGGCCGGCGCTTCCATTTAGGCGACCTAGGTGGTCGCCTAAGGCAGCAGGATTTGGGGGGCAGCATTTTGCCGCCCTCCGCAGCAATTCTGCGGCGGGGGGTCCTTCTGCGCTCCGGGTCTTCGGCAGCAATTCTGCGGCGGGTCCTTCACTCGCTCCGGGACCCGCCGCAGAATTGCCACCGAAGACCGGGAGTGCGGAAGGACCCCCTGCCTAGGGCGGCAAAAACCCTGGCGCCGCTCCTGAGGAAATCAGAAACCCTCCATTGCCTTCAGTGGACTTTGAGTCAGGCCCATCTCGACTTTCCTGAGTAGAACCATGCTCCTCACTGCTCCCATCGTTCCTTTATTGGGCTGTTCTGTGCTTGCGGAGCCCTGGTGTTGCAAGTGTGAGTCCACTGATCTGATGTGTCCCTGCAGTGCTGTTGCTAATCTCCTGCTTTGTTGTAACCCCTTAGCAGTCACGTGGTCTGTTCTTTGAGGAGGAAAGTTCACACAGATTCCTATCTGCACTTCCTCCCTTTCACACATGCCCCCTCTGGCTGGCTAACACACACACCCAACCAAAGCGTCAACATCCTTAAAGCCCATCCTGGGGGAAATAAACGGGACCCGCGCTGCGGTGATCTTGCATTGTCAGAAAATACTGCTCTAAAATAAAGGCCTCGGCCATGTCTCCCTGTAGCTGAAAATCCAGGCCATCTAACGTAAACATTGCAGGGCTGGCTCCAAAGGTGGCTTCATCAAACAGATTGCTTGTCACACACTAGGTACCCAAACCTTTCTACCAGGCACCTTGTTGAGGACAGGGAGTTAGGGACTGCGTGCTGGCTGGGAAAAAAGCCATTCCAGGCTCAGGAATAGCGCATACACACACGCCCGTGGCTACATCAGTCTGGTTTACTGGGAGAATAGGGATAAGGGAACCCCAGGAAAAAGCCACACCCATGAGATGCAACTATCACCCCAATGGAGCTCGGCGTATTATTATTGCAATTGAATCCAGTGCTGGTGAACTGTGCCGGACTAACATTGGTGTTTGACATCCACTCTCCACAGAGCAGATGGCGCAAGCTAACCCAGCCTTTCACTAATAAGTCTCAGGCCACTAGGGGTTAAGAGGATAGCACAGTCACCATCTCTGGCTTCCACTTAGCCACAAGCTGTGAGGTTGACTTTTCACACCTGCCTGCGGGCTGAAGCCACAGTGTGAAGTGCATTTAGACATCACACAGCAATGAGGCATGGATGACTTTTGGTCACTACCAACAGCAGCTGCATTTGAATCGGTGACCAAGCAGTGAAAGGCTTCTCAACCTATTACCAGTCCCCTGAGCCAACCAGCCCTCTTAGCATTTTGCATGAGGCATTCACCATCCTTCACACTTTCGCCCCCAGGCAGTTTCACCTAGAGCCAGACCCTCATGCAGAACTGACCCCGAGTGGTGCTTTTTGTGTGCAAAGTCCTTGCTTTGGCAAATCTCCTACCAACCACTTAAAAAGCTTAGAGGTGATCTCAAAACATAACAGTAATGGAGTTTGTGCACTTGATAGAAGCTTTATGTTGTAATAATAAGGCCTGGCAGGGAAAAAAAAGCTTTATTTTCCTGGAAGTGATTCTAAAGCATCTTTGTTTTTGTGACAGATATTTAACTCTGATGCCTGGCAAACAGATTGGAGAAAAGCACGATTGTTAAAGAGTCTGTCCCTCTGCTCCTTCCATTAAGGGTTGAGTCAGTTCCCAATCTGCATTTCTGGGTCTTCCCCAGGAGAACTCAGGCACTGTGGGAACATCAGAGCTTTTGTTTGAAAAATGTTTTCCATTTTGCAAGTCACTTTTAAAATCACCATCCCAGAATGCTACTGAAAACTGAACTTTAACACGAGCAAATTCTCCTGTCAGAATCCAGACAAATCCCTCAATTTAGGAGACATTGGTCCTTACCCTGATGTGTGGTGAATCACACTATGTACTATTTGGGGGGAGGGGGGAGAAGCAGGGCCAAAGGGGAAGTTAAGCCAGTTTACACCCTCCACTCCAGATCCAGGGGTCAGCCAAGGATGGGGCCGTTCACTGGATGCCCCGCTTTGAGCTGCTGCCTGTGCCCCGTAACGGCCATTCCAATAGCTGCAGATCCCCAGGGTGAATAGATGGGAGATCCACTGGTGTTCGGCAGCTTTGCCCTGATAGATCAGGGGCCACAATCTGCCCCCAATGAAATTAGAAGTGGAAGTATGGCACTTTAGCTGCTACACTAGCCTTGTTCTTAAATTGTCCCACCGTAGGTGCAGCTCCATTGGTGGTAGCATAGCGGAAGAGCTAGTGTGTACAGAGGACACTGTCTGACCCTGTTCTGAACACTTCTAAAGGATGAGGTGCTCAAAATGTCAGTGGTCTGTCTATTCTAGTGCTCCTGCTGGCAGAGATGTGCTGGAAGTGGAAGGGGGACTGAAGAACATGGCTGGAGAAGGCCTTTGTTTCAGACAGTCAAGGACTGCAACAGAACAGAACAGAAACAACCTCCTGGTTCTGGTAGGGAGATGCAGCCCTGGCAGAGCTGTGCTAAGGGACTGTACGGGACCCCTTCTGCAACCAATGGGGGGTGAGGATATTCAAGGAGCAGTCCTGCACTGTCACACTAATGAGGAGCTGCTGATGCAAGTTCTTACTCACCAGGAATCCAGATGAATTATCCAGGAGGCAGCGGAATCGGCACACAAAGCTCCTTTCGAGGAAAGAAGAGTTCTCAGGAGGCAGCTGGCCGGGCTTGTAAGTGATAACGGAGGAGCTGATACTTTTTTCACCTAAAGGATGCGGGATAAAGGAGAGCCCAAATTAACACATACGGAAGTGTGGAGACTCCCGATGAGGCTGGAACGGTGACAACATGCATCAGCAGCTGTATCTATCAAAGGTATTGCAAAAAAAAAAAATCTCCTCTTGATGGACACACTTGGTTCCTTCTGTGTAATTAAACGCCCCATACAAAAACCTGCATGTACATGAAGAACCGGACATTTCAAAGTGAAGCACTGAAAAGTCAGGAAAGTTCCAATGGCCTGCTCCGGGTGCAGCCCTGAGTTACAAGATCTCTCTATTGTTAACACAGGACCTCTGCCTTATTCAGTGCACAAGCTGGACACTGCATAGACAATGAGGCAGCTGTGAACTGAAACAATGAAGGATTTGCCGTCTGGGAGACCTGCACATTACTGCAGCTGAGGCTTGAACCGAGTGGGGTCTGTAGGCAGCAGCTCTAGCGGACGCTCTGTCTCCCCCATTGGCCAGGGCCAAACTCCTCTTGACAGCATCTGCCCAGGACTAACAGGAATACAACAGCATTTTTAAAGCAACTATCTTCTGGAAGCAGTGAAGAGTCAAAGGACACTCCCAATGGCCTTTGGGTGGTACCAGAACTGGCTGGCCAGCCAGCAGGCTCTATGGACAGTGCCAACTCCCTTTCTTTATTCTCCTGCACCTACCATCAGGCGATGGTTCGCTCTCAGGAGTGGGAGGCGGGTTAAGGGCCCAGTGAAGGTTGCGCCTGAATTCCTGCTGGTCCTCGGTGTGGATCAGCTCAAACACGCTCTGGTGCATGACATCTGTCTGGAAGGAAGCAGAGTGATAGGTAAGTCCAACTGTCCATCCCGGGTACCTGCAGCTACCACACAGCTGGGGACAGCCTGGCCTCTCGCCATCGGAACTGCCACACAAACAATGGACCAGATTTCACCACCCTCACTCCCAGGGTCAGTTCCAGGGCCTGCAAAGAATCTCATCCTATTGAGATCAATGGGGCTCCCTATGGAGTAAGGTACCATATCCCGGGCCTGAGCCCGCTCTGCTGATGTCAGTGGGAGCTGGGTCAGGCCAGGGTGGGTAAAGGTGGCCTGCAGGGTGCAAGGAATGATTTTGATCTGTTTTATGGACTCGTTCTTTATTGGGCTAAATTCTGCATCCCGCACCTCCCTGGCATAGTCAGCAGCCCCTGCAAAGGCAATGGAGCTACCTGTTGGAGCCAGAACTCCGCAATGGACCCAATTCTGCCACCCTTACTCACCGTGGGGAAGGACCTGGTTCTTCAGTGGGACCATTTGGGGCATAAGAGTGAGTCAGTGTGGAAGAAACTGATTCAAGTATCAGCGGTGCAGAATCGAGTCTAATCTGCTCAAAGAATCCCAAGAAAACAGATCACCATGATTAATTCTGCCTTTACCCTGTCATCACTTAAAGGGTGAGATTGTGGCTCTGGACTCCACTACACAGGTGTGAAGTCACAAGCTACCCCAGTGTCATTAATATGCAGTGTGTTTGCTGGCAAGATGAAGCATGTTTAAGCAGAAAAAACAAGCAATGCTGGACCAATAAGGTAGCTCTGATAAGAACAAAGGCCAAAAAAGGTTTGTAATGAAGTCACACATCATAACAAAGATCTGACCTCATTTCCCTGCATGAGGCAGAAGAACGAACAAACATGATTTACAAAGAGCAGATCAGAATAATAAAATCAGAAACACTGCCCTCACTGGCGTTTTGACACGCTGTCATTCACTAGAATTTGCTGCAACTTGCCAACTAAGTTAATCCTCAAGATCTTCACATTTAAAATAATAAGACAACTTCTGAATGATGAAATATAAATAAGGTTTAGAATGCTAGAGCCTCATACTGGAGTCATTTAGCTAAGTCCCATGAACATTATAGAAGCTTTGTACTGGTTATATTTCAGTTTATTATAATGGTGGGTTTTTTTTAATGAAAGGACATTCTGCATATTGAAAGAAACATTCTTAAAGCAATTTGACACCTCTGCAGCTGATTTATGCATATGCTGTACAGTACTTAGATTATTTTGATACCAGTAGTACTGAATTGATTACTTAGAAAAAAAATTTCAAACTGAGAAAAACGGCACTAAATCTGTTCCATTGCCTGCAATAATGCAGAGCTATTAATAGATGTCAACTTCACTTATTTTTGAAATTCATAAAGAAAAAATTGCAGATACTGTCAGAAACTAGAGTTCACTTTGCCATGATGGATACAGCTGAGGACTGGGAGTCAAGAAATCTGAGTTCTAATCCTGGCTTTGCTACTGTGAGTCCTTGGGCAAATCACTACTTCTTTGGCTCAGTTTCTCCATCCGCAAAATTGAGCTAATAATGCTTACTTTGGGATATATAGAGAATGAGAAGCACTATATATAAGAGTGAAGTGCTTTATTTGACTTCCCTACAGGTTAAGGCAGGCAAGTCAATATCTACTCCCCACACACAGTTACTGCAATTGCATGCACGCCTCAGGTATCTGTGCACAGCAAAGACCAGTGCTGGATATTTGGATGTGCAATTACAGGATCCAATCCTGTGTTTAAGGCTATTAAATATGTAAATTAGTTGAGCAGTTGCATTTATTTTACTCATGCAGTTGTGATCTGGCCCTGTTTGAAAATCTGGCCCTCCACATTTAAGTGCCCATTTAAGAGGGGCTGTCACCACTTGGGAACTATTTCAAATCAGTCATTTGATAATAAATAAATCTTATTTACCACTGAGATTTGAGATGGTTTTTCAGTGCTGCTTTTGGTAATCCTGAAAAGTAATTTGTGTTTAGAAAAATCCCTCTCTTGCCTGATCCTGCACAGAAGTTCAGACGCTGAATTCGTGACACTGCTAGCTTTTAAATGATACACTCATTAAAACATGTCAATTTTGGTTTTAAGAACAAGCAACTTGGCTTAGTCAATTAAAATCTTCCGACCATGTTAGGAAAGGGACCTTCTGAGGTATCCGTGGTAATGCTGGGGCCTGCGGCCCTGACTCCAGAGATTTTCCTACTATAGCCTGAAGGCACAGTCCAGTGGTGGCTGGAGGTCAACTTGTCCTGCATGGCCTCAGTAAGGTCTTCCATGACAAGCCTGCCAATATTTACCTATCTAGATATTTATAAGGCTTCCATGCCCATGGCATTTGAATACCTCTCAGTTACTGACATATTTATCCTCACAACACCCCTGTGAGGTAGATGGGGAACTGAACTCAGGTTTCCTGTGCCTCAGGTCAGTGCTTTAAATCACAAAAGACCATCCAAAAGAGCTTTGGCCTTCTATCGGTTTGACGAAACATACAAGGCAGATGGAGCCAGCAGGGAACACAGTGCTGGATGCCACAGCTGAGGAAAGGAAGAAGTCTCCATGCTGGCATTCCTTGCAGGTGAAGAAATCAGCTGTGAGGCTAGCCTGCCAACCTGATAGCATGAGGATCTACACAAGATCCCATCAAATGGATCTGGCAAAGCAGAGGAGAAAAGTCCTACTGTATGATTAGAAGATTATGGGTTCGCTGCAGGATTCCCTATTTTCCTGGCAAAGGGAATATTCCCTCTTTAAGGCTATCCTAGTTAAACTGATTGAAACTATAGTAAAGAACAGAATTATCAGACACCTAGATTAACATGATTTGAGGGGGAAGAGTCACCATAGTTTTTGTAAAGGGAAATCATGCCTCACCAATCTACTAGAATTCTTTGAGGGGGTCAACAAGCATGTGGTCAAGGGGGATCCAGTGGATATAGTGTACTTAGATTTAAAGAAAGCTTTTGACAAGGTCCCTCACCAAAGGCTCTTAAGCAAAGTAAGTAGTCATGGAATATGAGGGAAGGTTCTGTCATGGATTGGTAATTGGTTAAAAGATAGGAAACAGAGGGTAGGAATAAATGGTCAGTTTTCAGAATGGAGAGAGGTAAACAGTAGTGTCCCCCAGGGATCTGTACTGGGCCCAGTGCTATTCAACATATTCATAAGTGATCTGGAAAAGGGGTAAATAGTGAGGTGGCAAAATTTGCAGATGATACAAAACTACTCAAGATAATTAAATCCAAAGCAGACTGAAGAGCTACACAAAACTCTCAAAAATCTCACAAAATTGGGTGACTGTGCAACAAAATGGCAGATGAAAATCAATTTTGATAAATGCAAATAGGAAAATATAATCCCAACTACTGATATAAAATGATGGGGTCTAAATTAGCCGTTACCACTCAAGAAAGATCTTGGAGTCATTCTGGATATTTCTCTGAAAACATCCACTCAGTGTGCAGCGGCCATCAAAAAAGTGAACGAATGTTGGGAATCATTAAGAAAGGGATAGATCATAAGACAGAAAATATCACATTGCTTCTATATAAGTCCATCATACGCCCACATCTTGAATACTGCGTGCAGATGTGGTTGCCCCATCACAAAAAAGATATATTGGGATTGGAAAGTAAATAAAGAAGTGTTATTTCCTCCTTCTCATAACACAAGAACTAGGGGCCACCTAATGAAATCAATAGGCAGCAGATTTAAAACAAATAAAAATAAATATTTCTTCACACAACGCACACTCAGTCTGTGGAACTCTTTGCCAGAAGATGTTTGTGAAGGCCAAGATCATAACAGGGTTCAAAAAAGAACAAGATAAATTCACGAAGGATAGGTCCATCAATGGCTATTAGCCAGGATGGGCAAATGGTGTCCCTAACCTCTGTTTGCCAGAACTGGGAATGGGCAACAGGGAATGGATCACTTGATGATTCCCTGTTCTGTTCATTCCCTCTGGGGCACTTGGCATTGGCCTTTGTTGGAAGACAAAGCTAGATGGACCTTTGGTCTGACCCAGTATGGCCATTCTTATGTTCCGACAAAACATTTTGAAGAAAACAGAAGTTTTTCCATTTTTTGTCAGAACAGTTTTTGCAAAATGTTTCCAGGTTTCACTGAAAAACCTGAAACCCATTGGCTGTCAGCTATTTCCCAGGTGAAAGGATATGTTTTACCAGCTAAACCAAAAAAGAAAGTCAAAGGCCAAAGAGAAACCATGTTAAAAAGTGATGGAACATCCTACTAACCTGGTGAAATCCAAGATAGTCTTGAATCGTGTGCGAGGAATAAAATATCAACCCTTCAGACGTCACCACCAGCACAAAGCCATTAAGAGCCTAGGAGAGAGGGGGACAGAGTGAGCACCAGAACTTAGCTCCCAACCCAATACCACTGCATGTGGATGGAAACCAAGAGAGTTGAGAGGTCAGGTTACCCTATGACAGCTTTCTGATGGTCAGCTGCTAGTGGGGATAAGAAAGTAGTGAGGGTAGGACAACAGCGTAGACAGTTGTGAGAGACTGTCAGCTGGCCATGTCCTGGAGGCACCATGGTAGGAGTGGGCCTGGAGGAGGACAGGCTAGTTTGGGGAAGGCGTTCCATGCATGAGGGGAGGCTTGGCAGAAAGTGGGCAGGTGCTGCTGGGGAAGCAGACAAGTGAGCAATACAGGCTGGCATGGCAGGCAGGGCTGGAGCAGTGAAGCATTACATTTTCAGTTGACACAGGGCATGCATGAGGGGATAACCGACAGGCTGGCACGTGGGAGTGGACAGCGAGTGAAGGGTCCATTTGTAAAGCATCGTCTTAAAGATGGCAGCTGAAGCCACGTATGGGGGCCAGATCACCTAGAGACAGGGTGCACCAGGGGAGCAGCAACAGGCTATGCACAGAGCCCTGAGGGACCCACCCAAAGTGACTGCTGTTCCATTAAAGAGGGTTTGATTGATCTATTCAAACAACACACGAGTGGACAGACACATTCAGTTACAAAACCACTGAGCTAGCTCAGCACTGGCTCGATGGACTGTGGCTTCCCTTCGCCAGTGCTGAGAGATCAGAGAGACTGCAAAGAACTGCTCAGTGTATACAGACAGATGTAGCCCCATGTGACATCCTATTACCTCTCTTTTTCCAAAATATCTCCCTGGACAGCCTGCTGGCTACCTCTGCTTTCACTTAGTGCACAGACACGGTGTGCTACAGCAACACATAGAAACAGGCAGTTAGGGGAAGTCTTTCCAATGTCATCTTCTCTGCTACAATTACCCTGAACTGTTCCTCCTAGACCTACCTCTCCGTGCTATAGGTGAGGGGAAAGCATCACTCATTTTGCACAGTTCATAACTTTGAAAGTCAGTTCTTACCACACAGAAACTGTAAATCATGCTTGAAAGTAAATACCGTGGGCCAGACCCTCCAACCACCTCCAATCAGTTGCTTTGCACTGACCTAAAGGGGCTGTTGGGGATTCTCCAGGTGGTGATAAACTGGGACATTCAGACCTCCAACATGCAGGGCACAGCTGAATGTCTCCTGATCCCTGATTGGTGGAATGGTCTCTAGAGAACGTTACTGTGGACGTAACTTAGAGCAGCTCTTAGGCTGCTGTAAGTTACACCAGGGTTGAACCAGCAGGAGGAGCAGAAAGGTGGCTTAGTTCCACTCCTCTCAGGTCCTGATCCCAGCACTGTTCTTATGGCCCCATATGTTTAGCGCCTAATGCTGGGATAATTACTTCGCCTACAAGAGACAGTATTTGTGATACTGTCAGGAGGGAGGAGAGCTTGTAAACCAGTTTGTATTCCCCTTTAACACTAGTTTAACAAAAAAAAATAATAAATCTCTAAAATAAGTACACATTTGGTTTACACACAGCACGTTGAAGCTATTTCAGTCCTGGGGGAATTCTGTGCCACTGCGCATGCAGAATTCATGTCCCCCTGCAGATTTCTTTTCTTCCCCGCAGAAAATTATGGGGAAACAAAAAGGAAGCCGCAAGAGCAGTCACATGTTAGCGTGGTTTCTGGTGTCCGGAGCAGCCAGCAGAGAGGTAAATCTCCATGGGGGTGGGGCAAGGTTGGAGATGCCCATGGGTGCATTTTGGAGTAACAGGGGGGCATAACCCCCTCAGACAGAGGCGAGGCATGCAGGGGGAAATGTGGGGTTATGTGCCACTGTCCCCATCCCCATTTCTGTGAGTGCAGAGCTGCCTGGGTGAAGGAGGGGTCTGCTACAGCTAGCTGACTCTGCCACTGGATGCTGTCTCCTGGTCCTAGTGCTGGTTTTCTCCCCTTTGTGCACTGGGAGCATTTCTGTTTTCTGTACAATGGGGAGTGTCTACGGTGGGTCAGGGCAAGGAGGGAGGACATGGGAAAGAGGCAGTGGGGAAGGAAGGGGGGATAGGATAGGGCAGGGGGAGGTGGATGGGGAGGGGAGGAAGAGGGAATGGGGGAGTGGCAGAGGGGAAGGGGATAGGATAGGATAGAAGTAGGAGCCCAACATGCAGTGTCCTCTCAGCCACCCTCACAAGCCCTCTGCACCCAGACCCCCACCCCACTGAGCCCCAATCAGCTGCACCTGGATCCTACCCCCAGGCCCCACTCCCCCGGCACCCAGACCCCCTGCTGAGCCCCAACCACCTTCACCCGTAACCCCCCGCCCTGTGCATCCAGATCCCCCACAGAACCCTCTCACCCCACCCCTGGATCCCCCCACACTAAGCCCCTCCACACTTGGATCCTGCTGGACTGAGCCTGCATGTCCCACACCTGGTGCACCTGGCACAGGGGAGCAGAGCCTCAAGGTGTTTCAGGGGCAGGCCTGGCCCTTGATGGTGAGGCTGCACCTGACCCTGACACAGCTCGAGTCCCTGTCCGGAGGGGGGGAGGAGGTGGCAGGGGCCTGCAGGGTGATCTCCACCCTGCTACTAACAGAGGTAAGAGCTACTTTGCAGGACATTTGTTCTCATCATTTCTACCAACAGCACAACACACAATTTAGTCAGTTTGCTATGCTGGAGGGAAAAACACGTTTTCAGTAAATACATGTGATGCTAAAGCAGCCTGATGCTTGCGGCTCTGTCTTCTGCTACATCACAAAGTCAAGCCCCTGCGATGCTGCGCTGTCACTTTACAGTACACGTGCAGTCAGCTGCACACACCAGATATTTAACACCAAATATCATTCCCCTAACAGCGGATTGCCACCTCTCTATTAGACAGCAAATACACAACCAATATTTGTAGGGGTGGTTCCACCCATGCTCAGTGTTTGATGGACCTGACCCAAAGCCAAATGACGTCAATCAAGAGACTTCTATTGACTTCACTGAGCTTTGGATCAGGGGATATATTCCTAATGCTTAGAAGATGGCACACACATCCCAGCTCCCTAAATTTACTCCCTGCCTCAGAAAAATGTACACAGTGGACTGGAACATCACCCAAAATGGACCCAACTATTCCCTCAATATAAAGCATCTAAATATAGTCCTAATCTGCTGATCCTATTAGAGCAACATGGCGCTAAGAAATTTTATTTCTTTTAATAGTTGAACCTCTCAGTCAGTTTCCCTATAGTTTTGGTTGGGGCCGATACATTTTAGCAGGCTGTGAACCTGAACAGCATGTTTTATTTACAGTGGGTTGAATCCTGAGGGTTGTTTTCTCAGGTTTTTCTTGATTTTTATTTAGCCTTTCCTCAGACTAATTCCCACCGAGCACAAAGATTGATATGAAGTCAGTGGAAGCATACACTGAAGAATGGCTGCAGGATTCAACCCACCATCATTTATTTTTATTTCCTACATATTTCAAGTAGGCTCGTCACCAAACCGTCTTGGTGCCATTTACACAATTTAATTTTGAAAGTACAGTACTTTCCCCTTCCACTTTCTTAAAGGCCAGACACAGAAGAGTAGCCAGGACATCAGTCAATTGGCCTTGTGCTCCTAAATGCCTTAAGAATGTGGGAAAAATCTCCCATGAGGGTCCTGAAGCAGAGCTGAGTCTAATAAGACTGGGATTGTGCATCACTTTAACGATAGGAGCATAGATGAACTCAGCTCAGAGGGAAGTCATAGCATCTGCCAGGAAGCATCACCTGCACTATTTTCCTCTTGGGCTCCACACTTAGATAATGCCCTGTTGCTACCATGACACATCTCACCACTCTCTAAAATCTCCCGGAAAGATCTGAGCAGAGCCAACTTAAAGCAATTCCATCCAGTCCCAGTATTCCATTGGTGTAAGGCAAGATATCAGAGGTCCTCGTTGTAGACCCAGACATAAGAACAGCCATATCGGGTCAGACCAAAGGTCCATCTAGCCCAGTATCCTGTCTACTGACAGTGGCCAATGCCAGGTGCCTCAGAGGGAGTGGATCTAACAGGCAATGATCAAGTGATCTCTCTCCTGCCATCCATCTCCATCCTCTAACAAACAGAGGCTAGGGACACCATTCCTTACCCATCCTGGCTAATAGCCATTAATGGACTTAACCACCATGAATTTATCCAGTTCTCTTTTAAATGCTGTTATAGTCCTAGCCTTCACAACCTCCTCAGGTAAGGAGTTCCACAAGTTGACTGTGCGCTGCGTAAAGAAGAACTTCCTTTTATTTGTTTTAAACCTGCTGCCTATTAATTTCATTTGGTGACCCCTAGTTCTTGTATTACGGGAATAAGTAAATAACTTTTCCTAATCCACTTTCTCCACATCACTCATGATTTTATATACCTCTATCATATCCCCCCTTAGTCTCCTCTTTTCCAAGATGAAGAGTCCTAGCCTCTTTTATCTCTCCTCATATGGGACCCGTTCCAAACCCCTAGGATCCGTTCCAAACCCCTACAGACAGGACTGTGGCCAGATGTCTACAAGCAATGCAGATTGAAATTTGGTTCTGCTCTAAAAAGTGACTTGGTAAATATGACCCCCTATCTCAATTGGCCTGGTTCTGGTTTGTATTATTCACATTCATATCCATTTACTTTAGTCAATCACATTTTTACTGATTTAAAATCTTGTTAGCCCTGCAGAGCCAACATAGTTGTGACTAAGCCAAGTTCTATAACTGTTTATGCATCAGCAACAAATGCCTTGCTAAGATCCCATCAGTCACACTTATGAAAGGCTACTGGAGACATGGCAGTTGCAGGCCCAGATTAACTCTCCTGTGGGGCTGGGGCTACTAGATTTTGTGGGGCCCCTGGGGGTTTGGAGTGGGGGAGTGGGCTCAGGGCTGGGACAGGGGATTGGAGTGCAGGAGGGGGTGCACCTCCAGCTGGGAGAGTGGGCTCTGGGGTAGGGTCAGGGATGGGACAGGGGGTTGGGGTGCAGCAGGAGGTTTGGGGTACAGGCTCTGGGTGGGAGTTTGGGTGCAGGAGGGGGCTCAGGGCTGAGATGGGGTTGGGGTGCAGGTGGGGGTGAGGGGTCTGGGAGGGAGTTTGGGTGCAGGAGGGGTCTCCGGGCTGGGGTACGGGTTCAGGAGGGGTGTGAGGTGCAGGCTCCAGCCAGGAGGAGTTTACCTCACGTGGCTTCTGATCAGCGGCGCAGCAGGGCTAAGGCAGGATCCCTGCTGGCTCCACGCTGCTCTGCTCCCCGAGGTGGCTGGCATGTCTGGCCTCTCGGCAGAGGGACCAGACCGCTCTGCACAGTGCATGCTGCCTGTGCTCACAGGTGCTGCCTCCACAGCTCCCATTGGCTGCGGTACCCGGCCAATGGGAGCTGCGGAGCTGGCACTGGGGGCGGAGGCATCACGCAGAGATTCCCAGAACGCCCCTCGTTGGGGCACATTGGCGAGACAGCGCTCACGACTCCAGCCCCGGGTGGGGGATGACACCAAGGCTCGGGGACCGGTGTCTGGCCCACGGTGTGGCGGCTTGCCACAGGCCGGATGAAAAGAAGCAGCAGACCGCCTCCAGCCTGCGGTCCTGCGGGAGCCCCCTTAGCCTGAGGCCCTGGGCTGCAGCCCCTAAAGCTCCTGCGTTAATTCGGTCCTGGGCAGTTGCCTGGGTATCACTGAAGATGTAGTGAGACTGGCAGAGCCATTAGTATCAGCCAGAAAGAAAGAACCCACCCTATCTCAGAGCCCAGGTTGAGGTTGCAGGGCTGGGGGACAGACAAACGTATCTTTTTTACTTGTAACCTGAATACATTTCAGCCAGAGTGCGCTAAGAGGCAATAACGTACAACTCCACGGAACCATTCTTACACTGTAGAGAGAAGAAGCATAAGGGATAGCTCAGTGGTTTGAGCATTGGTCTGCTAAACCCAGGGTTGTGAGTGCAATCCTTGGGGGGACCACTTAGGGATCTGGGGCAAAATCAGTACGTGGTCCTTCTAGTGAAGGCAGGGGCTGGACTCGATGACTTTTTGGGGTCCCTTCCAGCTCTATGAGATAGGTATATTTCCATATATTTATACTTCCGGGCCTCAGCCTGCAGGCCCTAGCAGCCAGCCAGGAGCTCTCTCTACTTCTCCTGGTCTCTGCTTGCAGCACTGCTTTGTCCCAGATGCTGGCGCTCCTTCCTCCTACTAGGAGCCTGGTCTTCTCCCCTGAAGCTCCAGCCAGCTACTTAACTCTGCTCAGCCCTGCAGCCCTTCTTATATGAGCCTACCGGGCCATGACTGGCTACTCCTCTCAGCCCCTTTCTAATTGGCTGCCTCCAGTGCAGCCTCCCTAGGGCTGCTTTTAACCCCTTTTTCTGCCTGTGAGGGGCAGCTGCCCCATCACATCGCCTTTTAACAGATACAAGTGCTGAAGCCTTTCCAATGCTGGCAGAGCTGCACTGACCTAGCAAACACAGAAGGTGCCTTCTGTTGTGTTTTGTCACAGTTATGAACCTATTCTGTCTAGTCTCTTAACTCTATCCTAATTAGAGCTGATCAAACATCAGGAAATTCAGATGTTTCAATGACTGTTTTCATCCTGAATCGAGACAATAACTTGTTTTGTTTTGACATTTCTGATTGAAGTGAAATATTGACATTCCTGAGTTCAACACTGAACTATGTCTGAATTGTCACAGTGCCTCAAGGGAGCTGAAGTTTAGGTTCCTCACGCTCCCCATTTTCCCGTATGGACTGCATCTCCCATGATAAACTGTGGCCCTGATATGCACATGAGGCACAGAGCACTTTAAGCCAGAGGTGCATCAGGGTGAAGGGTAAATCAACCAAGACAACTCAAGCAGACACAGATTAATATTCAACTGACCTGAAAAGAAGTGTTTCAATTTGGTTCTCAAAAAGCTAGAATGTCTCAATTTGAGATAAAGAAATATTTATTTTGGGCCAGGTGTTTTTTTTTTAATTAACAAAAAGCAAAGTTTTCTGGGGGCAAATTTCAATTTTGTGGCAATCAAGTTTTCAGCAACTTCAATAATTAATCCATTAATAATTTGCCAAATACACAATATCAGACAGCTGAATATTTTCAGCTTGTATTTTACATATTCCGATTAAGATGCTCATACTCCTCTCTCGTAGGCAGACAGCAGTAGAGATAGACTTAAGTGCACTGATACCAGAATTATTTCCTTCTCTCCCTCCCTCCCCAGAGATATCTCACAAGCTCCCAAAGCCCAAACATGGCATATAATGGGGGACAAAGGCCCAAAATAGAAGCATAAAAAAGAATTATTAGTATGAACTAGGGCTGTCGATTAATCACGTGATTAACTCAAAAAAATTAACTGCGATTTAAAAATTAATTGCGATTAATAGCACTGTTAAACAATAGAATTCCAATTGAAATTCATTAAATATTTTTGGATGTTTTTCTACATTTTCAAATATATTGATTTCTATTACAACACAGTATACAAAGTGTACAGTGCTCACTTTATATTGTTATTTTTGATTACAAATATTTGCACTGTAAAAATGATGAACAAAAGAAATAGTATTTTTCAATTCACCTCATACAAGTACTGTAGTGCAATGTCTTTATCGTGAAAGTGTAACTTACAAATGTAGATTTTTTTTGTTACATAACTGCACTCAAAAACAAAACAATGTAAAACTTTAGAGCCTACAAGTCCACTTAGTCCTACTTCTTGTTCAGCTAATTGCTAAGATAAACAAGTTTGTTTACATTTACAGGAGATAATGCTGACTGCTTCTTATTTACAATATCACCTGAAAGTGAGATCGGGCATTCACATGGCACTTTTGTAGCTGGCGTTGCAAGGTATTTACATGCCAGATATGCTAAACATTCGTAAGCCCCTTCATGCTTCGGCCACCATTCCAGAGGACATGCTTCCATGCTGATGATGCTCGTTTAAAAAAAATGCATTAATTAAATTTGTGACTGAACTCCTTGGGGAAGAATTGTATGTCTCTTGTTCTGTTTTACCCACATTCTGCCATATATTTCATGTTATAAAAGTCTTAGATGATGACCCAGCATATGTTCATTTTAAGAACACTTTCATAGCAGATTTGACAAAATGCAAAGAAGGTACCAATGTTAGATTTCTAAGGATAGATACAGCACTCGACCCAAGGTTTTAGAATATGAAGTGCCTTCCAAAATCTTAGAGGGATGAGGTGTGGAGCATGCTTTCAGATGTCTTAAAAGAGCAACACTCCGATGCAGAAACTACAGAACCCGAACCTCTAAAAAAGAAAATCAACCCTCTGCTGGTGGCATCTGACTCAGATGATGAAAATGAACATGCATCCGTCTGCTCTTCTTTGGATCGTTATTGAGCAGAACCTGTCATCAGCATGGACGCATGTCTCCTGGAATGGTGGCTGAAGCATAAAGGGACATATAAATTTTAGCACATCTGGCACGTAAATATTTTGTGATGCTGGCTACAACAGTGCCATGTGAATGCCTGTTCTCACTTTCAGGTGACATTGTAAACAAGATGTGAGCAGCATTATCTCCTGCAAATTGTAACCGAACTTGTTTGTCTGAGCAATTGGCTGAAGTAGGACTGAGTGGATTTGTAGGTTTAAAGTTTTACATTGTTTTATTTTTGAATGCAGTTGTTTTATGTACATAATTCTACATTTGTAAGTTCAACTTTCATTATAAAAAGATTGCACTGCAGTACTTGTATTAGGTGAATTGAAATATACTATTTCTTTTGTTTTTTACAGTGCAAATATTTGTAATAAAAAAATAAAGTGAGCACCGTACACTTTGTATTCGGTGTTGTAACTCAAATTAATATATTGGAAAATGTAGAAAACATCCAAAATATTTAAATAAATGGTATTCTATTAGTGTTAGTGCGATTAATTGCGATATATTTTTTTAATCGCACAACGAATCGCAATTAATTTTTTTAATTGCTTGACAGCCCTAGTGGGAGCAGATGAAAGTAATCCAGGATCAGTTCTTTAGCCTGAACATTCTCATTTGTGATCCCTGTTCTGTAATTCAGCCTTTCTGATGGGACTAAATCGACAGTAATGAGATCACAGCAGGCCTGTGTAGAATGGCCAGAAATATTTGTCTAGAACAACAGACACCCGCTTATTTATGAGGGACACTGTGGTGGGGCAACTGCCCCACCCCCTGAGAAAAGGGCTGGAACAGGCCTTTGAAGCTGTGCAGGCTGGCAGCCAATCAACAAAGGCCTGTGGGGAGCCAATCATGGCAGGGCAGAGGCAGCCAATCAGGGCCGGGTGAGGCTCTATATAAAGGCTGCCTAGCAGGCAGAGAGGCAGTCTCTCCTTGGCTGGCAAGGGAGAAGGACCAGCTCCTGAGGAAGGAGCTAGCACCTCAGACAGAGCAGTGCTGGACAGGCTCGGGGAAACTAGAGAAAGCTCCAGCCCCGTTACCTGCCAGGCTGTGGCCCCTGCTACGAAGGGCCGAAGAGGTGCACAGGGCCAAAGGGGAAGTGGCCCAGAGAAGTAAAGCAGACAGGAGGGGAACGAAGGAGGGCAGAAGGAGGCTGCTGCTAGAGGGTCACTGGGTCGGGACCCAGAGTAGCAGGTGGGCCTGGGTCCCCCTCTTCCCCCGTTATACTGCACCTGGCCACAGAAGACGGTGGCCAATACAGACTGCAACTTGCCCCTGAGCTAAGGGTCTAGACTTTGGGTTGTGGCTGGCCATGGAGGCAGGTGCGAGTCCCAAAGACTGCTGTTAATCCCCTCTTCCCCCCCGCCCCGGAAGTCTGGGGTAGTGGGCACTGCTGGAGGGCAGTGTCCTGAAGAGGACACCGCCGAGCTGAGAGCAACGCAGGTCCCAGAGCAGAATGGACAGCGGACAAGACACCATGCACTGAGGGCGCTCTGCAGTGGACAGAGCTAATTCCCGGAGCAACCAGTGGGAGGCGCCAGTGGTGGTGAGTCTTGACCCCACCACAGGCACTCAAGAGGTACTCACACACACTCCACGCCCCCAGTTCCTCTATGTGGAGGACTGGGAAGAGTTGCTCTTACATCCGGTGTGGTCAGGAAAGTAAAACCAACAAGCCTGTGTATTTAAATGGCAAGATCCAAGAGATTATTCAGGCAAAATGGATCACCCTCAGAAAATGGAAATCCAGCCCAAAGGAACAGAAGCTAGGTAAAATATAAGACAAAAGTTCACAGATTTTAAGGCCAGAAGGGACAATTGTGACCATCTAGTCTGACCTTTTGTACAACCCAGGCCAGAGAACTGCCCCAAAATAATTCCTAGGGCAGATCATTTAGAAAAACATCCAGTCTTGATTTTAAAATTGTCAGAGGTAGATTGTTCCAATGGTTAATTACGCTCACCGTTAAAAGTTTACACCTGATTTCCTATGCTGGATTGTGTTAGACCTTTCTCTGCTAGACTGAAGAGATCCATTATTAAATATTTGTTCTCCATGTAGGTACTTATAGACTGGAATCAAGTCACCCCTTCTCTTTGGTAAGATAGACTCAAAAGCTTAATCTCTTTGTCACTACAAAGACATGTCTTCTAATCTTTTAATCATTCTTAAGGATACAATTCTGTCATGGAGGTCATGGATTCCGGAACTTTCTGGGACTTCTTCTGGGTAAGGGCTGGAGCAGCGGACTGGAAGTCAGCCCCAGGGATGCGGCGCAGCGGCCGCCAGAACAGAGTGGCGATTGGGGTTGGGTCAGCTCCCCTGGGACTAGAGCAGGAGCGGTCAGCCCCTGCCGCAGTAGCAGTGGCAGGGCTGGAGCAGCTGCAAGCCCCAGGAGCACTCTGTTTGTCCCCACTGCCCCAGCATATTTTTAGTAAAAATCAGGGGCAGGCTGCAGGCTTCTGTTAATTTTTGTTTATTCCCTGCAACCTGTCCCTGACTTTTACTAAAGATACCTGTGACAGAATCCTAACCTTAATCATTCTCCTGAATCATTCTCTGAAACCTCTCCAATTTATCATCATCCTTCCTGAATTGTTTGCACCAGAACTAGTGCCAAATGCAGAGATAAAATAACCTCTCCACTCCTACTTGAGATTCCCCTGATTATACATCCCAGGATCACATTCGCTCTTTTTGGCCCCAGAGTCACACAAACTTTATATGAGGAGAGACCGAAATGATTGGGACTGTTTAGTTTAGACAGCAGATAAATACAAGTGGTCAGGCATATAAAATAATGAATGGAATAAGAAAGAGGGCAAATTGTGTACTCCTATTTACCTTCTCTCTTCATACAAGAAGAAGGGGACTTTCATCAACTGAAAAGCAGTACATCAGAAATGTCATTGAAAGAAGATGCACAATACATACTTAACCTGTGGAACTCATGGCCGCAAGGTTTCGTTGATGTTAAGGGCTTATTAGGATTCAAGAACATATACACAGTGACAGAGAGAAAATAAGAAATTATAAGGGCTATAAAACCTCCTGATCCAGGGTGTAAGCAGCCTCTAAAAGACAGGTAATAGGAAAAATTAATAATTTTCTACTATGGTGCTTTCTTTTGCATCATCTGGTACTACATGCTACATAAAGCATTTTGGAACAGGATTTTTATATATAAGCCAGAAGAGCTAATTTTACAGGATTCCGTTGGGGAGCATGTATAAGCAAACAACAATACACACACATAAGAGCTATAGCCACCTACCCACATGTCCCTATGAATACAACTGTCTATTTTGTATAGAGCTATCTACAATATCAAATGCCATATAGTAAAATATGTATACTCATTCAGGCACATTCTAAACCCAAACATAGTGATACTAACTAGATGAGTGGTATGTTCTGTTTTTATCAAATAAACACTTAAGTTCTTTCGCCTGTGCGGAATACAGAGCACTAAGAATTCCCAGCACAGCTAATGCAGCCACCAATATAAAATTTTAGATGCATTTTTAATGGTACACAACTTTCAGACTTTACGGTTCAAAGGCTTTCCACCCTCTTCTAGACTTCAGTGACAGGAAAATCAATAGTAAAAGGGGAATGTCTGTATTCCCAAGCAGGAATTTGCATTGGCTTGTATATTTTTAGCCAGTCCCCCACCTCTTTTCTTCAGGGGAGACTAAATTCAAACCTTCTCAGTAGTCTTTGCTTGTGTTGGTCTGAGGAGGTCCCCATGTTGCCTTCAGGGCAGCACAGCTGGGTGTTAAATAAAAGATGGGAGGCAGTTCAGAAATGAGGCACTATCTTTAATGAGCATCTGCCAGAAGCAACACTTCTTTCATCACAAACCTTTCTGCAGTGCAGTTTCCTGAGTCGGGCTCTATGTATTGCTAGGGATTTTGAACAGTCATTGGCTGGTTCAAAGGGCGGCTAGCTCTAAGTTAACGTCTTCTCAGAGTCCAAGCAGAAGTTGAGGTGGAAGATCAACACCACTGATCTTGTATCTCCATGGCACACTAGATGTGTGTGTTAAGATATGCACTACTTCAAACAGGAATTATTTAGGGAAGTTCTTTGTTTTATACTGTTTTATACTCTGTTTTAGACTAGATGATCACAATGGTCCCTTCAGATCTATGAATATAGCTATTTGTCTGAATTCACGGTAGCCTTAGGATTTTACTGGTTTCAGAGTAGCAGCCGTGTTAGTCTGTATCCGCAAAAAGAACAGGAGTACTTGTGGCACCTTAGAGACTAACAAATTTCTTAGAGCATAAGCTTTCGTGGGCTACAGCCCACTTCTGGAACTCCTGCATTTGCTTAAGCAGATAACAGTTGTCAGTTCTGAGAGGATATTTGCTAACATCAGCATCTGAATATCCCTGTGATGTTCCATGTAGCTGTCATGACTGTCTGTGATCTCAGTTCTGGGACACGATGACCTATTGAGCTTGCAAATTATGTGACCTATATTGGCTCCTGATTTAGGCCCTAATACGGGGCAATATTACACCCTTCTCTGTTAATACCCACAGGGCTGTCTCAAAGAAATGTGCAAGGTTGGGGTGCTCTCTTCCAAGCCCTGGATATCTGCAGGGAAGAGATGCTCTATGCTGCAGAGGTGCTTTCCGCATTATGCTGTTCTCTGAGGCTCCCCTCCAACCTGGAAACATGGTTTCTGTCATTGACTATTCCAGCTGCCCTTGCTTTATATTCCCACTGCAGAGCAGAGGGACAGCCAGGAACAGGAGTCAATACGCCCAGTGGCAAAGCCATGGGGATTTCCGCCAGCATCCAAGAGGAGCACCCTGAGTCAAGAGGCAGCTATTCCTTGTCTCTGCCCGCACCACACTGATGCCAACCACCCCAGTCAGCCTTGGGTACATCCAGAGACTGCTGAGCAACACATGAGCAGGCCTTGTTGGCCTGGATCCCCGTAACAGGGTCCCGCTCCACACAGTCTCCCTCCCTGCAGAAACTACACAGGCTCCTCCAGGTGTGCACTCAGCACTTTTATTTGTAGTTCCCTCCACCAATATCACCAGAGTCCCCCTGCAACAGTCTGTTTACAATGTTAACTGAGCTTTTGGCCCAGGCACTAGTACCTGAGGGGAAACAGAGGTCTCCTTACTCTGAGCACTCTGTGTGACTTGCCCCAGCTAGCCCGGTTCCCCCTCGCTCTCCCTGCGCTCCCCTCCTGTGCCTCTTTTATCAGCCCTCAGCTCCTGGGGCCACATGAGTTATTACCTCGCCCAGACCACCAGCCTGATTAGATCATTACCCCCAGTCAGCTTTCCCGGGGGCACTAATTGATCTAAGTGATCAGAGTGCAGGCTCACTTGCTCACTCCCTGCACTCTGACACACTCCTTCTTCCTGCTGCTTCGGAGACTTTGCCACTAGTACCAGCTCCTCACCTTATCTCACTGTGATAGGGAGCATGGAACCATCAGGAGTAATTTGGGGAAAGAAAATAAAAGTACAGCATGGTCTGGGGCAAGAACCCTGCTCTGGGCATCAGGAACAGTGGTTTCTAGTCCGAGCTCTGCAACTCTGGGCAGAGCTCCTCCCTCTATCTCAGTTTCTCCATTGGAGAAGCAATCGCTTCTGTGCACTGTGTGAAGAGTCCTGTCTAAGGGTACATCTACACTACAGGGGGGAGTCGATTTAAGATACGCAAATTCAGCTACGTGAATAGCGTAGCTGAATTCGACGTATCGCAGCCGACTTACCCAGTTGTGAGGACGGCGGCAAAATCGACTTCTGCGGCTTTCTGTCGGCGGCGCTTACTACCACCTCCGCTGGTGAAGTAAAAGCGCCGATTCGGGGATCGATTGTCGCGTCCCGATGGGACGCGATAAATCGATCCCCGAGAGGTCGATTTCTACCCGCCGATTCAGGCGGGTAGTATAGACCTAGCCTTAGAGGTAGGGGTATACACTCAATGTTAGCCTGGCTGTGGCATTCTGAAGGATTAGTGGGAAAAGCCCTGTCTCGTGTAACTGAGACACCATGCCTTTTGGCCATCTCATTTGTTTCCCTTTTTGAATGTGGCTGAGGCTTTACTGACCGCAATCCCTGTCAAGTCAAGCCGTACTTCCAGAAATGACGACAGGTCCCGCTGGGGCATGCTCGGTAGACTCCACTTACATCATCACACAAGACTTTGTGTGATGATGGCCAGGGACTGCAGTCTGGCTCAAAGGAGTGAGGGAGGACGGCAGAGCACAAAAATCTCGGTCAGAAAGTAGTGCAGCAGCCAGCACTTGCCAGCGTTTCCCTGTCCCTCAGACAGCATTAGGCTCGGGGGCACCCACTTCCAAATCTGCACCTGCAAAGCTAAACTGCGACTGGACCAAGCGTGCAGCTCCAAAACCCCATGATCTCAGTCACATTAATGTCCAGAAGTGTGTGTGAACACCAAATCCCGTAACCCGGGACGGAGGCAGCTAGAACCAGGGTTAGCTAGTCTCCGATACCTGAGATGTCATGCATTCGGTATTCCGAGACTGCAAAAGAACGAGCAGAAATCCACAGCAATTATTAAGAGGCATCATAGTGTCAAGTCTGATTCAGTCCTGTGCAGAAATCCTACTGTATTAAAAGGTTCTCAGGCTTGCCCCAGAAGTTTTAATAAACAAATAATATTGGTTCTGTCACTTTAACCACTGCTGGCAATTCGAAGCCTTGACAGCCAACCCTGGACTGTCTTCCCAATTCACTAATGTATAGATGTCTGAAGTAATTAGAGTCTGATGTGCATTCTTAGCCAAGTTCAGCTATTGTTGCTGCCAATTCCCTTTTCATTGTCCAGATCTCATTCTCTCCCCCCGCCCCTTTATTCTAGACACAAATGGTCTCTCTATTTTCAGAACAGATCTCACTGTGTGGGAATCTACTGCAGAGGTTAATTAATGCCACCGAATGGACTACTTTTAACCCTTAGAGCAGGCTACTGGCAGAAACATTTCTATACGATGACAACAATGATCATTTTTTCCAATGTTTCAATTGTCTGTTGTTAACCACACTGATTGCAGATTGGTTTCATTTCTGGTGAGCAAGATATTAGCCCCACTCGTGTTCTACATTTCACAGTGATACAATGGAACAGTGATGCATTTGAACAAATAATTGTACCCCCTGTTTTAATACACAGAGACTAGGGGCCTTATTCTCATTGATGCTAAAACCTCTTTTCACTACTCTGTCAGAAGAAAGGGGTCTCAAAGAGGGTTTAAGTCACACTAAGTTTAAGCTCTTTTACGTTACTCAAGTGCTGTTTGGGGGGGCATGAGGGTATGTCTACAAGCTAGGGGTGACAGTCCTAGCTCACACAGACATACGCACGCTACCTCTCATTGAGCTAGCATGCTAAAAATAGCAGCGGAGCCAGGGTAGCACAGGCAGCGGCGTCATGGGCTAGTACATGCCTGCCCAGAGTCCGTGGGTATGAACTTGGTGTGGCTAGTCCTGGTGCTACCCTGGCTCTGCAATTAATGAGTCTGCTTTACAGCCTTAGCTAACAACCAGTTGGCTTTAACTCATGCAGCAGAGACTCACGAACTAAGCCCCAGGTTTGATGCTGCCCGTGTCAGTGTTACAAGTGGGGGGCTCATGCAGGATTTCAACTAGGAAGTCTCCAAAGCTCAGGATGCGCTTCCTCAGCTAGGGAAAGCATGTAGCCAACACACCTTCTGGGTGTGGTGTTCTGTCCCATCTAGTGGTACCTGGACCACTAATTAGTCTGCTCTAGTCAATTAGCTTTTAGCTCATGCAGTAGAGGCTTATGCACTCAGCTCCAGAGGCCCCAGGTTTGATCCCGCCCGTGTCAGCATTATACTAGGACTCACAGCGCTAGCTCATATCCTGTAGACATAGGCTCAGTGAAAATGTGAGTCACACCTGGTTTGTTCTTAGAATGTGAGGTTTGAAAGGTTAGAGCTCCGTAATTAGAACATAAGAACGGCCGTAGCGGGTCAGACCAAAGGTCCATCTAGCCCAGTATCCTGTCTACCGACAGTGGCCAATGCCAGGTGCCCCAGAGGGAGTGAACCTAACAGGCAATGATCAAGTGATCTCTCTCCTGCCGTCCATCTCCATCCTCTAACAAACAGAGTCTAGGGACACCATTCCTTACCCATCCTGGCTAATAGCCATTAATGGACTTAACCACCATGAAATTATCTAGTTCTCTTTTAAATGCTGTTATAGTCCTAGCCTTCACAACCTCCTCAGGTAAGGAGTTCCACAAGTTGACTGTGCGCTGCGTAAAGAAGAACTTCCTTGTATTTGTTTTAAACCTTCTGCCTATTCATTTCATTTGGTGACCCCTAGTTCTTGTATTATGGGAATAAGTAAATAACTTTTCCTTATCCACCTTCTCCACATCACTCATGATTTTATATACCTCTATCATATCCCCCCTTAGTCTCCTCTTTTCCAAGCTGAAGAGTCCTAGCCTCTTTAGGCTAGGAGGGATAGCTCAGTGGTTTGAGCATTGGCCTGCTAAACCCAGGGTTGTGAGTTCAATCCTTGAGGGGGCCACTTGGGGATCTGGGGCAAAATCAGTACTTGGTCCTGCTAGTGAAGGCAGGGGGCTGGACTCGATGACCTTTCAAGGTCCCTTCCAGTTCTAGGAGATGGGATATCTCCATTATTAATTAATTAATCTCTCCTCATATGGGACCCGTTCCAAACCCCTAATCATTTTAGTTGCCCTTTTCTGAACCTTTTGAATTTGATGTCAGGAGATGAGCAAATAAAAACCAGAAAGGATATACACAGGAGTTTTGGGGACAGATTTCAGAAGTGATTTCGTCACCTCAAGATGCAGAAAGGCACCTCAGTGGATTTTCAAGTGGCACCTAACTAAGTTAGGCACTTAGGCATTCTGAAACTCTTAACAGATACCTCTCTACAGCTTTGAGTACCCAAACACCATTAGCAATCCAGCCCTTCGAGGATAATGTTTTCAAAAGCACCTATGTGACCCCAGTGCCTAAATCCCATTGACTTTCAGCAGAGGGACATAATGCACTTTTGAAAATTTTACCCTTAATGAAGGAGGGGGGTGTTTGAATTTTTAAACCCATAGTATCTTACAAAGGAATTTACAAATAAAGCTTGAAATTACACTGCTTTTGTTTAAGAGACTGAGGTGCTAGTTACTATGAAACCAGGAGGATGTACACAATATTTATTATTAAGCCAAGGCAAAAACTACAGTGACAGCTGACAGCACATAGCAGCAGTTTGGGGTTAAATATAGTATAAATGTGGTATAATTATTCCAAAAACATGTATTGTAAATCCAAGAAATGTGGAGGTTAAACTATAAGAAATTCACAACATGCTTAGGCATGGAAATGTTCACCCAAACAACCTTAACTCAGCCCTGTAGTGACAACATCAAACAACTGTATTTTTATGATTGGGAAGAAGGTAGGCGAGGCAATGACTTGTATGGGACCAACTTCCGTTGGTGAGCAAGACAAGCTTCTGAGCTTACACAGAGCTCTTCTTCAGATCAATGTGCTCTCTGGAAGTTCAAAAGCTTATCTCTCAGACCAACAGAAGTTGGTCCCCAAAAAGATTTTGCCTCACCCACCTTGTCTCTCAAATATCTTGGAACCAACATGACTACAACACTGCAAACAATGTTTATGAATCAGGCACATTAGTGTTTGTGGTCACAGTTTAGGTGAAATTTTAAAAGACATACAAAATGTTTCTTTTCTCTCACAGGGTCACTACAGAGCAGAGTTAAGGTGACCTAACTGCACACACCTTCATACAGAGTCTGTGATAAAGGTAGGCATTGAATCTAGAGCTCAGGAGTGCCTGGCCAGTGCCTTAACTTCAAGACCACTGTGATTCTCTGATTAATCAAACCTGTTCTGCAAAAAGCAATTGCCTGTAGGCATTTCTGTTCTCACACTTTTGAGCAAAGGCACACAAAAGTTTAATATAAAGCTGTCAAGGCTCCTTCCCCACTCTGAACTTTAGGGTACAGATGTGGGGGCCTGCATGAAAACTTCTAAGCTTAACTACCAGCTTTGATCTGGTCCGCTGCCACCACTCCCAATGTGCTAATTCCCTTCCTTGGGTAGCCTTGAGAGACTCTTCACCAATTCCCTGGTGAATACAGATCCAAACCCCCTGGATCTTAAAACAAGGAGAAATTAACCATTCCCCCTTCTTTCTCCCACCAACTCCTGGTGGATCAAGATCCAACCCCCTTGGATCTAAAATCAAGGAAAAAAATCAATCAGGTTCTTAAAAAGAAGGCTTTTAAGTAAAGAAAAAGGTCAACATAATCTCTGTAAAATTAGGATGGAAAATAACTTTACAGGGTAATCAAACTTAAAGAGCTCAGAGGACCCCCCTCTAGCCTTAGGTTCAAAGTTACAGCAAACAGAGGTAAACACCCTAGCAAAAAGTACATTTACAAGTTGAGAAAACAAAGATAAACTAACACGCCTTGCCTTGCCTTGCCTTGCCTTGCCTGGCTGTACTTACAAGTTTGAAATATGAGAGACTTGTTCAGAAAGATTTGGAGAGCATGGATTGATGTCTGGTCCCTCTTAGTCCCAAGAGCGAACTTCCCCCAAAACAGAGAGCACAAACAAAAGCCTTCCCCCCACCAAGATTTGAAAGTATCTTGTCCCCTTATTGGGCCTTTGGGTCAGGTGTCAGCCAGGTGACCTGAGCTTCTTAACCCTTTACAGGTAAAAGGATTTTGGAGTCTCTGGCCAGGAGGGATTTTATAGTATTGTACACAGGAGGGCTGTTACCCTTCCCTTTATAGTTATGACAAAAGCAAAAGCCAGAAAGCTTTGAAAATAAAGAAGTGTTTTTAGTTAATATTGTTTAAAAGGCTGGTGTTGCCATGTAATTCAGAGATGCTTCCTCAGTTCTTAAACCAGAGCTGATTACTTGTGGCTGAATGGGGACCAAAAGGAAGGAACATCCTTTCTGAAGAAAGAAACTTCTGGTTTGGGGATAATCTGCAACTGGTTTGCAAACTAGTCTGCCTACCAAGGAGCAGCAAACGCCTGTATGATCTCAGAGGCAAGGCCCTCTTAAAAATACTGTGATGTACTGAAGATCATTTTTATGCAATCACAGCACTATTTGAGGAATAAATAAGGCTCTTGTGACCTCACTGCAGCAACAACCTTTCACCATAGAAGTGAATTGTTCTATTCGCTAGAGCTTGGAATGCATGGCTCAAAGACATCCAAGGAGAACTCAGCATCCAGGATATTTGATCAGACCAAAAACAGCTACTGATTTATCTTAACAACATAATAGACTAGAAGCATTCGCTACATTTCCCCTTGATGCCTGTGTAAAGTTCAGGGTCACAAATGGCAATATCAGACTGCTATATTGATGGCATTCAATCAAATGTAGGATTTCCCCACCCCCATTTAAAATTGTCACAGATATTGTATCCAGCACAGAAGCCTGTACCAACAGTCAGCATATATAACTCTCAACCTCTGATTCTAAGTTGGGTTCCAGATCAGGGTCGAAGTCAAGGGTCAGAGGCCGAGTCAGGAGGCAAAGTCTAAGTTAAGCTGAGATCAAAACCAGAAATTCAGGCACAAGGAGCAGGAACAGTCATGGCAATTACAGAAGATTCACACTGTGAGGGGGGATTTGATAGCAGCCTGAAGGGGGGTTCCGAAGAGAATGGATCTAGGCTGTTCTCAGTGGTACCAGATGACAGAACAAGGAGCAATGGTCTCAAGTTGCAGTTGGGGAGGTCTAGGTTGGATATTAGGAAAAACTATTTCACTAGGGGGGTGGTGAAGCACTGGAATGGGTTACCTGGGGAGGTGGTGGAATCTCCATCCTTAGAGGTTTTTAAGGCCCAGCTTAACAAAGCCCTGGCTGGGATGATTTAGTTGGGAATTGGTCCTGCTTTGAGCAGGGGGTTGGACTAGATGACCTCCTGAGGTCTCTTCCAACCCTAATCTTCTATGATTCTATGTTGCCTGGACACTTCCTGGAATGCCCCTTAAGTTTATAAGGGCAGGGAGCCAATCAGGAGCCATGGGGCTGCCGTCTGTCAAACGCCTTGAGGCAGAACTTCCCATGGTCTGTGTCCACGGCGGGTCATGAGAAGTGGAGCTCAAGCTGGTTACAGCTGCTGCTGGCTGGCAGCCTGGAAGCTCTGCAGGCCTGGGTTCTAGACTTGGGGAGCTGTATGATGACTGCTTTACGCTACATAATGGCCAGAGAAACTAGCTGTCAGACACAAAAGCAGTGTCAGCAGGTACTGCAGCACTGGGATGGGGCCCCTCCCCACAGCACCCTTTGGACTCAGCTGTGTTGCACTGACCACCCCTACCCCAGGGCTGTAGGTCCCAAACTGCACCCCTCGTCTTTCTGAGAGGGCAGGAAGAGGAATTCCTTGGATGTGTCAGAGCCAGAGAGCAAAACAAAGAACAGCCCCAACAGATGCTACAGCAGGGGCCTTTGGCTAGTGGCCATTCACAAACCCACACTCATCTGCTATCCCCCTTCCCCTACCCTGTGTCTGTCTTGGCTTCTGAGATTGCAGGGACTTTTTGCTTGGTCCGTACAGCGCCTTGCACACTGGGGACTCTTCTTGTGCTACTGGCAAAAATGAAGGACAGCCCTGGAAGACTACATTGCAGGGATGTCTTGCTGACCACACAGCTACCCTTCTAGGGCTCGGCCTATACACAGAGACCAATACAACGGAGGCCTGATTTGGTAGCAGTTTAGTTGAAGTGGTTCAGCACTGTGTTCGGACACTTCTAAATTGATTGAAAGCTGGCTCATGGGTGCACAATTTACAGGCACATACTAAGCAGACAGATCCAGTTTTAGACCAATATAAGAGTCCACAAACAAAACTCACACTGGTTTAACTAAACTGATTTAATTTCAGCGTGTTATGTTTAGACAAGCCCTGGCTCCTATTTTGGCATTAGACTTGGTACTGGTCCCGCTCTCTGCGATTCGTGGACCTGGCTGGGTTTCTAATCTGTCTGAGGGAGACTGCTCGACAGCCCTGGGACCCGACCCCTCCCCTCTCAGCCTGGGAGGACGTTGCAACTGTCTCCTGGCCTCGACTGTCCACAGAGTGGCTGCTAAGCGCCCCCTCCCTTTGCATCACCCATCACCCTCAGACCACCTGAGGCAGTGAAGAGGCTGGAATCCCACCAGTAGAAATCCTGCTCTGAATTGATCGCCAGTTAACTAACGTCTGAAGGTTTTATGCAGCAGCTCTGACTTTCCTCCCCCTGCCAGAATCTTCACAAAGCCCCAACGAGCAGGGCTGTTCCCAGGGATGGATGGGCAGGGGAAGCCCCTGCATGCTCCACCCAGTAATAGTTGAACATTTCTTGCCTGGGGGGCGGGGGAGGGAAATCACTTTTCTAGCTCCTGGCAGCTCATCAGGTGGGATTGGCTGCCTCCGGGAGAGCAGACCAGTCTCTGTGGAACAGACAAAGGGCCCAATCCTCATGTACTACAGCCAAGTTTTATACCTCTCCCCTGAACCTGAGGTGAGCTGCATGCCGAACTGGCAATTGATACGGTCTAGAACAGCCTTAATCTCTTGGCAGCGCTTCTTGCAAGTTTTCCAACACACTTCCAAGCCCCATGCTTTCAAACTGATTTCCAGGTGTAATGCAGGGTGTTGGTTTTGTCCTATAAAACCTTATTTGGCCCAGCTCTTGGCTACCTTAGAGGCAACTCTGTCTTAGAGCATCCCAGCTGTTGAGATGGAGCACAAACTGAGCATCCCCAGGTATGTACATGGGGGGGGGGGAGGCAGAGCCGGCCCTTGAGTAGGGCGAATTGGGGCAACCGCTCTGGGGGTCCCACACTTCAACATCACGGTGTCAGATGAGGTGAGGACAGCAGCTGTCTGCCTTGAGCAGAGCAGGCAGAGGCAGCCAGCAAGCAGGAGGCAGCGTGGTGTGTATGGAACCGTCTCCCCCAGTGGTTTATACCATTTGGCATAGCTGGGAGAGGAAGGGGGGCTCAGCAGGCCTGGGTCAGGGGTTTCTGGCTGCTGCACAGACAGGTGGGCTCCCCTGTGGCACCTGCACACAGATGGTGCGGCCCCCGCCTTGTCCCTGGGCTCTTGGGCCCCTGCTGAGCCCGGAGCAACACTGGCAGGACGATGCTGCGCATGCAGCTCCCCCGCCCCGTGTTCCCACCCTGGACCTGCCCTTATTCGAATGCGGAGGCCAGGGAGTGTGGGGTCCAGGCCCGGACAGGCACCCCCGACTACCAGTGGGTTCACCTTGCTCCAGGTAAGCCTCCTCGGCCCACGCCCCGCAGAGCAGCTGGAGCCCCATCGCCCCCACCAGCTCCCTTGGGGGAGACCCAGTGCACCCCCTGCCCTATTGGGGGCCCATACAGGCTGATTTGTCCCAGGCTCTGCACCGCCCAAGGACAGCCCTGCATGGGGGCCAATGGCAGAGTATTCTCAGTGGTGGGCTCTTGGTTTCTCCATTGGTCCAGCAGAGCCAGAGAGTTCGCTGACCTTCAGGACATAACACAAAGCCATCTTGTTACGGAGGTTTCTGCCTGGGAGTGGATTCGGAGAGGGAAATTTCTACATAGCTTGTCAATTTCTTTATAGTTGAGATCATTACATCAATGCAGATTGCTTTAATTTCTGTAAGTTTCTAGGGTGTGTGTGAAATAAGAACATTTTATATTAAAAACCTGGCACGAGTGGGAATTATGTGGAGGGGAGAACAAACCATGAAGGGCCACATTCTGCTTTCAGTTGTTTGACAGCGGGTTTAAGCAAAGAATTTGTCCCGTAAGATTGAAAAGTCAGTGAATGCTTATAGCAGTGGGACTACAATGAAAAGGCCCAGAAATTAGCAGTGGTGGGCAAAGCACAGGTGCACATACAGTGCTTCATAGGTAAGGCCAGAAGGGATCACTGTGATCAGCTAGTCTGACCTCCTGTACGACAGAGCAGAGAACTTCCCCACAGTATGTTCTAGTCCAAACCGGAATTATCTTTTAGAAAAAACTTCCAATCTTGCTTTTAAAAAAATGACCAGTGATTGAGAATCTACCACAAGCCCTGAAGTTGTTCCCAGGGTTAATAACCCTGACTGTTAAAAAATCATGCCTTATTTCCCATCTGAATTGATCTAGCTTCAATTTCCAACTGGATCATGTTAGATCAAAAAGCCCATTATTAAATATGTGTTCCTCATGTAGGTACTTTAGCCTGTGATCAAGTAACCCTTTAACCTTCTCTTGTTAATCTAAAGGGATAGACTCAAGGAGATCATGCACGATAAAGCATAGCCAGCTTTGTATGAGGGCGTCCATGGGTTCCCCTCCCTGTTCAACAAGGAAAGCCTTTTCTGCCAGGAGCCCCCTGGTCTGGACATGGGCTGCTGCTCCTCTTGGCCCTGCTGCAGATAGCAATCGCTAGGGTGCAGAGCTTTCTCTCCAGCCTCTGTCGTCTTCATGGCTGCACAGAGAGCTCTTCACTGAAGCCATAGGGCAAAATGACAGCAGCTTCAGGTACGTGCCTAGTACCTTCTGCAATAGGGCTTCTCCTTTCAACCTTCTCCTCCACCATCCAAGAAGGAGGGGAGATCCTTCCCCATGCATGCAGTTCACTCCACTGGTTAGGCACCAGGCAGGTGGCCTGGCCACCACGGGAGGTACCAGGACCATGGCAGAGCACTGAAGAAAAATGCAGGCAGGTGCCAGGGAGCAGAGTCTCCATCCCAGCTCTCATCTGTCTCCTGAGCTCCGTGTTTGTGGAGTCTCAGTGTGAGAAGGGCAGTAGGGAACGCTCTTCCACTGTCAAAGTGGCCTTGTCCCACGCCCATCCCTCTCCCTTCACTGCGCATAGCTGGGAGTTCACTGCCAGTGTGTGACCAGCTCCCTGAGGGAAGGATCAGTCAGGAACATACTCCTCCAGCTGCTCCAGTCCAAGTCTATGTAGAGGGGGCATTGCTGAAGAAGAAGGGGGGGCGGCATTCCTGGGGGGCAAGCTTTGTTACTCGCAGCAGCACTGGGGGCAGAGCAGAGGGTGGCTGGGTGCTCTCTGTGAGCTTCGAAGCACTCCTGAAGACCGTAGGATTGGCGCCTTCCCCGTCTCTTGCCTCTGATAAAACGGAGGCCATGAGCAGAACTGCCAAATGAAACGCGGGAGGTTGGCTGAAAAATGGCATTTTTGTAGATGGGGTGAGTTTTGTTCCTCATTCTGCCATGCCCACCCCTGTTTCTAACAGCTGTTAGCTTCTCCTCCTCCTCCACAGGAGTCAGGAGGGAGCAGGGCTAGACTCCCCCAGTGCCGAAGGGGCTTTCCAGCCTGTAGAGTTCTGCCTGACTATACACTACTCTTGGTGCAGCCTTTCAGTCATCATCACAGCAGCTCACTTAGCTTGGCAAGCAAATCGCGGCAGAGGAACAGCAGGGAAAGAAACAGCTTTGAGGAGGGAAGGCAGGTAAAAAGGAGTTCTCCTTCAGGGAAAACTGCCCCCCAGGGAGCAGAATGTCCTAAAGCACAGTGGGTGGCTCCCTGTGCATAGCAGCCCTGCTGCCTCTGAGCCACTGATGAAGGGCCCCACGCACTGGTGAGCAGCAGACAGATACAGAAGAGGCAATGTTACTCTTATGGCTGCGAAGGCTGCTTGTTGACAAGCCCAATGTGCAGGTGTTCAGACCTTTGCAAATTACTTCTTGCGCTGAGATTGTCTCCAAAGCCCCCAGGTGAGTTTTTCTTGCAAGTCTGAAGAAATGCCATTGGAGATTCTAGAGGCGGGGGGAGCATTATTTGGCTACACTAGCTAGGAGATTTTAGAGCGAGGATCATTAATATTTACCTTAAAAAAACCCTCAACTTTAGATTGAGGACTCAGTGAGGAATTCTGGCTTAAATACAGCATTTCAGTATGTGATCTCCCCTGACAAGGAAAGATTCACATTCCACAAACATATTTACATAGGGCCTTTCAACAAAAGGATCCTAAAGTGCTTTAAAAACAACTGGCAAATTCCAATCCCTACCTAGGAATCTGAGGCTTAACCTGCATTGGTGGTGCTGTTTTTCTGCTGCAAGGGGTCTTGTCAGTACAAGGAGGACACCCATGTGCTGGGGGTGGGGATAGGGGAGAAGGTTAGGCTGAAAATAGTGGGTTACAAACACACAGCTCAGATCTGCTGACTCAAAAAACTTTGCATGGAGAGAAGATGACAGAGGGCCATGGCTACTACCCCCACCCATAGGTTGTAGCAATGATACTGCATCCTATTTCGAGGTTAGCATCTCCCTCTCCTCCCCCTGCACCCCATGGGCTTATTTCATGCAAAGCGTTTTGCTTAGGATCATGCTTTGGCTCCACGCAGTAGACATACCAGAATGATTTCTCCAGTGGTTAAAATGCAGAAACCTCTGTGATTGGATGAAACAGCTATTGTAGGTGGCCAGTCAGCATGCAGCAATTAATAGAATGCTTTGTTTATTGGAATGTGCCATCCCAGTTGCTTTTTTACGTCTGTTTTTTCTTATCTGTACATGACCGCGATACATTTCAGCAAGTAGCCCCAACTTGGACCTCATCTCCATACTCCAAGCCTAAAGTGGGCTAGGCTGTAGGAGGACACACTGCAAAGAGTATTTGATCACAAAGGTGTTTTCTGAGGGACTATCAGGTGCGGATTCATGTTATGTGTCTTTGGCAGGGAGAGTTGGAGTCTTACTTGCGCTGTGTCAGTTTGCAAACTGACATTTATATATTCTACATGTAACTGTAGACCAGGTAAAAAAAAAAATTTCACTACATTTTCTTTCCCTTTCCATTTGTCAGAGATTGCCAACACCTGTATATACACTTCAAAGTTTCAGATTTTGAAGAAGTCAGACCATACTTTTAGCAGTAGAGCTGGCCCATTTACAAATCCAAAGAAACAAGGGGAATAAGTATTCCTCGCTCATTCCAAAAAACAACACACTGATTACTCAGCAATAACTCACTTTGATCAAGTTTCTAAAAACGGTCTTAGTTTTCTTCATCCACATCCATTCAGCAGAGCTTCTTTTTTTGTTTTATGACACCATATTTAATTGTGTTCTCCTGTTACTCAGAGAGAGGAGGTTACTTACCTGTAACTGGAGGTTCTTCAAGATGTGTGGCCCCTATCTGGATTCCACTATGCATTATGCATGCGCGCCTTGTGACTGGAGTTGGAGAATTTGAAAGTACTGTCCTTTGGTCCATGCATGTGCCCAACTCACCTCTTGCTTCCATCTGAGGCAATAAAGCATGGGACGGACCAACCGCATCTCGAATTTGACAGATCTACCAGAGGGGTAGGAGGGTGGGAAGTGGACCACACTTCTCGAAGACCCTCCAGTTACAGGTAAGTAACCTCTTCAAGTGATGGTCTCTATTGTATTCCACTGGGGGTGACTGACAAGCAGTACCTAAGTTGCAGGAGGATGCAAGGATGGAGGACGAGAGGGTCATGTGAAGAACCGCCATGCCAAAGGATGCGTGTGCCACCGAGTCCTGCGCTCAGGCATAGTGTGTGGCGAAGGTGTGGGCAGAACTCCACATGGCTGCTCCACGTATGCCTATGAGAGGCACGTCCTGAAGGGAAGCTCTGATCGTAGCTTGAATTCTAGTGGAATAAGCCTGTACCCCCATGAAGGGTGGGGGAATAGGTTCAACAGCTGGTAGCAGAGTTTAATGCAGCTAGAAATCCATTTGGAGATTCTCTGGGTGGAGGTGGCCTGTCCTCAGAGTCTCTCTGCTACCGCAATAAACAGTCTAGGGGACTTTGATTGGCCTTCTACCTGCAGAGAACAAAAACCAGAGCTCGGATGTTGAGGGAATGAAGGCAATGTTCTTCTACAGATGCATGCGGATTCAGGGAGAAAACAGGTAAGTGAATGAATTAATGTCAAACTGGGAGATCACCTTAGGTATGAATTTTGGGTGTAGTTGTAAGGAAACGTTATCCTTGTGGAAAGCTGCAAATGGTGGCTCTGCCCTCATAGCTCTAAGTTCCCTGACCCTTCTTGCTGAAGTAATAGCCATGAGAAAGGTGACCATTGGCTCAAAGGGAATCTTCATTAATACCAAGAGTACCAGACTCAGGTCCCATTGAGGTGTAATTATTTGGAGAGGTGGGAAGGTTGAGAAGGCCTTTCAAAAAAAAAATCTAGCAATTAGCGGGTGTGTAAAAACAGAGTAACCTTGCACAGGAGGATGGAACGTGGTGATCACTGCTAGGTGCTATGTCAAAGTGTTGACGGTGAGCCCCAATGTCTGTAAGGATAGAATGTGACTACGACTAGGGGACTCTGTTGCTTCTGGTAAAATCTCTTTATGTCGTGCCCAAGATGAAAAACGTCTCCACTTAGCACAGTAACTTTATCTAGGAGAATTTTTCTACTGTTAGGGAGAATGCCTTGTACTGCAGGGGAACATGCCCGTTCTGTAGGTGATACCCACCCAAATACCATGCCCTGAAGTCGACTGGATGTGGATTGTGGTGCTTGATCTCACCATTGTATTTGGTCAAAAGGTCAGGAAAGTTTGGGTTGTGGTTCTCGGTGGGTGGGATGACATGCGCAGGAGATTGGGGAACCAGAATTGAATTGTCTGGGGCACAAGGAGGCAAATCAAAATGACCGTCACCTTGTTTCAATAGATTTTGTGGAGCACTCAGGATAGGAGCAGTAGAGGGGGGGAAGGCGTAGTTGAGCTGGTCTGACAAGGAGAGGAGGGCATCGCCCTGGGAGTGGTAACCAGGGGCTTTCCTGGAGAAGTATGTGGCGCACTTGCTGTTTGTTTGAGAAGCAAAATCGGTCCCTAGTTGGGATCCCTCATTGTGTGAAGATATCATGTAGCACTGCATCCTGAAGTTCCCATTTATGATCAATTGCAAAGTATCTGCTGAGTAACCACATTCTGCATTCCTGGAAGAGAGGTTACAGATAGGGTGTGCTGATCGCTGACGCACCAGTTCGAGAGATTGATCATTTCTGCACATAGAGCGATGGATCTCACTCCTCCTTGTTTTTTCATACTAAAGATCGTTTTGGTGGTGTTCATCATGATGCAAGTGGATGAGTGGAAGAAAGGATTCACACACAAATCTTATTGCTCCAAGTTCTAGGATATTGACGTGAAGCCTGGTTTCTTGAGGTGGCCACATCCCTTGTGTCACATGGGTTGTCTGTATATGCTCCCCAGCCTAACAGGGATGCAGCAGTGATGCTAGTTTTGTCTGGGGGAAGAGGGAAGAAAGGGGACTCCCATGCACATGCGATGTGGGTCTGTCCACTATAGGAGGGATGACAGTACTGTGCTTGGGACTATCAGCATGAAGTTCATAGTGAGTTCGGTGAGTACATGGACTGAAGCCATGTCTTTAGACAGCAAAGGTGAAGTCTTGAGAAGGAGAAGGAGACTGGAAAAGGGCAAATGTAGTGCCCATCTATAAAAAAGGGAAATAAGGACAACCTGGGGAATTACAGACCAGTTAGCTTAACTTCTGTATCCGGGAAGATAATGGAGCAAATAATTAAGCAATCAATTTGCAAACACCTAGAAGATAATAAGGTGATAAGTAACAGCATGGATTTGTCAAGAACAAATCATGTCAAACTGACCTGATAGCTTTCTTTGACAGTGTAAC
Source organism: Chrysemys picta bellii (assembly GCF_011386835.1). Taxonomy (NCBI): domain Eukaryota; kingdom Metazoa; phylum Chordata; order Testudines; family Emydidae; genus Chrysemys; species Chrysemys picta. The sequence continues at coordinate 71,821,594 of NC_088801.1, read as the reverse complement.
AAGCCTTGTGAATGGGGGTAAGCAGTAGATGTGGTATATCTTGACTTTAGTAAGGCTTTTGATACTGTCTCACATGACCCTCTCATAAACAAACTAGGGAAATACAACCTAGATGGAGGGACTATAAGGTGGGTGCATAACTGGTTGGAAAATCATTCCCAGAGATTAGTTATCAGTGGTTCACAGTCACTTGCTGGAAGATTCTCTGTATCTTGAAGTCTTTAAACCATGATTTGAGGACTTCAATGGCTCAGACACAGGTCTGATACAAGATTGAGTGGGTGAGATTCAGTGGCCTGCGTTGTGCAGGAGGTCAGACTAGATGATCATAATGGTCCCTTCTGACCTTAAAGTCTATGATTCTATGCTGGAAGGGCATAATGAGTGGGGTCCCACAGGGATCGGTTCTCGGTCCGGTTCTGTTCAATATCTTCATCAATGATTTAGATAATGGCATAGAGAGAACACTTATAAAGTTTGCAGACGATACCAAACTAGGAGGGGTTGCAAGTGCTTTGGAGGATAGGATTAAAGTTCAAAATGATCTGGACAAACTGGAGAAATGGTCTGAAGTAAATAGGATGAAATTCAATAAGGACAAATGCAAAGTACTTCACTGAATCAGTTGCACACATACATAATGGGAAATGACTGCCTCGGAAGGAGTACTGCGGAAAGGGATGTTGGTCATAGTGGATCACAAGCTAAATATGAGTCAACAGTGTAACACTGTTTCAAAAAAGTGAACATCAGTCTATGATGTCTCAGCAAGAGTGTTGTAAGCAAGACACGAGAAGTAAACTGCATTAGCTTCCAGTTCATTTCTTAGTGCAATTCCAGGTGTTGGATTTGATCATTAAAGCTCTATGGTTTTGCCTGGAGCGTGCTGGTCTCTGTGATGGTGCATAGTAGCAGTATAGTATGGGCGATTCTTCCCCCGGTTCCAATTCATGGGAAGAGGTGGACTCTGGTTCGAATGGTGGTACCGTCGGAGCCAATGGACTGGCATATAACATTCAAGGAAAGCATGAGAATCTGTACTGCAGGCATAGTCCGTGGCGGGGATGTGAGTTCTCTGGAAGTGGATGGACCTGAAGGAGGAGACTGGATCCAGACAGGCTTCCTGAGATGCAGTCATGGATCTGCATCTGCCTAGTGTAAGGGGCATTTTCTCTTTTCTGTTTGCCGGTACCGGTGTTGATGTCTTTCCTGGTGTGGGAAGTTCTCGTGTCTTGTGGGGTGCCAGAGATGGCAATACTGCTTCGCTCCCAGAACCGTTGGATCCCACTGTTTATGGGTCTTCTTCTCAAGCCTGTGGGACTTAGAACATGCTGTGTCCCCTTGGGCCTATCTGGTGCAGGGAATGTCCAGTTTCTTGGAATTGGAGGAAGAAGATAGTCTCATGCTTATGGGTGTGCTTCCTAATCTCCTGACTAGGCCCCATTATGGGGTCTCTGGGGGTGGTTCCGCCAGCACCAGAGTCAGACGTAGCAGTGGGAGGCGCACTCCTTGCTGAATCAGGCCCATGTCTGGGGTAGTTCCCAGCCTGGGTTCAATGCAGTCTCATGGCCATCTCCATGAGATACTTGCAAAGACAAAGTGCTGAGCCTTCTCAGGTATCGCTGGGGAAGGACTGGCAAATACTGCACCTAGCTGCAATGTGAGCTTCTCCCACCCAAGCAATAGAGGCAGCATTGATGGTCACAGATCACTGAGAAGGATCACAGGCAAGAGGTGCAGAGTTTGAAGCCTGAAGTCCTGGGCATAGTCTGGTACTTGAACAGGGATACGGGGTGGGGAGTAATGGGGAAAGTCCCAGAAATCTATTAAACTGTTAAAAACTAGAAAAGAAGTCAAGCTATGTTAACTAATAACACTATTTACAATCGTAATTAGAACTGTATCAGAGAGGAGGACCCAGAAGCTTTGAATCCGGACCATGTGGCGGCAAGGAGAACTGGAGATGTGGCGAGTCAGGACACATGCACAGAAACAACAAACACTACTTCCAAATTCTCCAACTTCAGGAGCATGCATAACCCACAGTGGAATACAATAGGGACCGTCATTCAAAGAAGAACACTGGGTTTTGTCTTAAAAAAAAAAACTGTGTGCCTGTATCCCCTGGTTGTCAGCAGGCGGGCGGGACTGAACCAAGGACTCTGGAACTTAGTGCATGAGCCTCTATCACATGAGCTAAAAGCCAACTGCCTGTTAGCTAAGGGTGTAGATCAGACTCATTAATTGCATTTTCTCTCTCTAAGTGGTCTTGGTGCCACTACATGGGACAGAACACCACAGCCAGAAGATGTGTGGATCAAACAGATATTTATGGCAGCTTGAAATGATCTAAGTCAACTGGGTGGGGAGGAAGGACTTGCTCAGTGGTTTGAGCATTGGCCTGCTTAAACCCAGGGTTGTGAGTTCAATCCTTGAAGGGACCACTTAGGGATCTGGGGCAAAATCAGCATTTGGTCCTGCTAGTGAAGGCAGGGGGCTGGACTCCATGACCTTTCAGGGTCCCTTCCAACTCTCTGAGATATATATATATATATATTAACTCCCATGGAAGTGAGTGGGAAGGATTGAGTCCTAAATGGCAAATTGTAAATGACTCTTTACTGCCTTGTATACGTGTTCAGACAGGATGTAATACTGCACCAATGCTTCTATTTTACACCAGTGCTAGTGACTACAAAAGGTGCAAAGCAGCGGAGAATCAAGCTCTGTATCTTTACACCATGCTCCACTGTGAGGTGTTAAATAAGAGGTTGGACTGATCTCTGCAGGCTGGAATAATAAGGCAAACGGGGGCTGCATGGTCTTTTTTTTTTTTTTTTTTTGTCAGTCACATTTTGAACCAAATATTTGTCCGTTTCTAACACAGAGGCCCCCGTGAGGGTAAATGCACAGGAATCAAGGTGGAAGAGGAGAGAGAGAAAGTGCCCAAATAAGCCTTGCAAACAGACTTGATTGTAGAGAGAATGCCTGAAGCACCAACCTGTAATAGCAGTTCACCCTCTGGCATGATTCTGTCAGCCAGTCCCAAGGTCCTCCCATTGTCATGGTCGCCATTCCTTTCTGCTCCCGCTTTGGAGCAGTGACTCTTCAGGGCAACTGCAATGAAGCAAAGTAAAGAGATGTTAGGGCTGAAATAATGTTTACAAAATCACTGCTGGGAATGTCAGATTCTTTTACCTCGAACAATTTGTTCTCAGTTTGGCTTAGGTGCTGCTTCTTCGAAGGAAGCCTGTGCTGCTTGCCAGCTGCTTGCTTTGCTGTTCAGAGTGTTTATGGTAGAGGCCTACCATGAAAGCAAGAGGCACTTAACATGCCCTGTGCAAACAGCAGCTAAAGCCTTGCCATAGGCCACTAGAGAGAAGTGTCCAAACAGTACATATCATACATGTGACATTTACCACGGACTTCAAACAGTCACTATTTTTAAAGGCATGTTTGCTTTCTGTTGGTTTGCAATTGTAGAAATTTGTCCTTTGGCTAAAAAGGGCCTAGCTGAGGTTTCCCCCAGCCCAACTCTGGTCTCTGTTTAGAGGGATCCATTGCTTCTCTTGGGGAAGGGGGTGGGGGAAGAAAAAAAAAAAAGCCGAGGATGACCCCAGAGTCCAGCAATGCTTCTCTCAATAAGAGAGGCTCATGTACAAAGCAGCATGAGAGCAACTTCTGGAAACATAATGGCAGTTCCATGTGCCTATGTGGTCATGGCACTAGCAGTCTGACTCTTTAGCAAACAGCCTATTATTTTTGTGCTCTGCAATACTTTAATGGGCCATGTCCTCACCTGTGTAAATCAATGTAACTCTACTGAGGTCAGAGCTATGCTGATTTACACCTTCTGGAGAGTTGGCCCTTTTGAGCATGTGGAGGGTGTAATGTTCACAAATCCATCTAGTAATTTCGTATTTCAGGGTTTGCCCTGTATTGTCCAAACTAATTTGGCTACAATAGTGAGGATGTGACTCAGAGAAGGGAAAATGTAGTTAAGAAACTAATGAACCAAAAGGACGGATGGGCATGCATATATGCACACCCACAAAAGATAGAAGTGTACAGTCACAGAAAAGACAAGTCTATAATGGTACTTGCTTTGGAGGGTCTCCTAATGATTTACAATAATATGGCTCTGCAACCATGAGAAGATACTGCAAATAAAGTGACAGGATTTTATCTTAGCTCAGGGGTCGGCAACCTTTCAGAAGTGGTGTGACGAGTCTTCATTTATTCACTCTCATTTAAGGTTTCGCGTGCCAGTAATACATTTTAACGTTTTTAGAAGGTCTCTTTCTATAAGTCTATAATATATAACTAAACTATTGTTGTATGTAAAATAAATACGGTTTTTAAAATGTTTAAGAAGCTTCATTTAAAATTAAATTAAAATGCAAAGCCCCCCGGACCGGTGGCCAGGACTCGAGCAGTGTGAGTGCCACTGAAAATCAGCTCACGTGCCACCTTTGGCACACATAGGTTACCTACCCTATGGCACGCGTGCCAAAGGCAGCAGGTGATGGGTAACTGCTCCACAAATTAGATTGAAGTCTATAAATTGGTTTCAGCCATTCCTAATCAGCATCCAGTCTTCTTGGTCTAAGTAAAAGATTCAAGGTGCTTGATACAACAGACATACCAGGCTCCAATCCAAACCAATGAGTAGCTGTGTCACCCCAGCCCTGTAACCTGGGCTTCCCTTTATACTGCTTTGCTGCTGTAGCCTCCAGCCTGGACTGCTCACAAAGAGCCTCCAGCATGTAAGTCACTCCCGGCTGCATCTGTGTGTTCTCTGCAGCCAGCCAGATGCACCTCAGCTCTTACCAGCTTTAAAGATTACCGCAGGATGACCCCAACCCACTCCCCGATTTTCTTCAGAAACATACGTCCTGTACTGCCCAGCCCTCTCTTGGATAATACAAATATACTGAGTCCATTATTCCTTTGGAGGAATAATATGCACACGACTTGTTACCTCAGTGGAGCCACCCAGACACTTCAACTTGAACACACTGGATTAGATAAAACAATAAAAACAAGTGTATTAACTACAGAGAGAGAGTTTAAGTGTGCAAGTAATGAGGCCTAAAAGTCAGAAATGGTTATAGGAAAATAAAGGCAACAGGAAGCGTTTTTAGCTGACTGCTCTGAATCTAATAGTTTGCTAGGAGTTCGCACCACATGCTTTCAGGAGTCTCACTGAGCAGTCTCTTTAGCTCAGGACCCCACCCCCAGACTCTAACGGCTGCTTCCTTTGTCTTTGTAGTGAATGCGCCGGGCAGGAAGAGAGAAGTCTCTGTCCCTTCTTTTTGATAGTTCTGGCCCCCCTTTCAGAAGCATATCCAGCTGGGAGCAAGGCAACAGGCAGCCTGTGTGGAAGGAAACTCCATGTGGTTTCTTTCCTAAGATTGAAGGGTTGTCTTCATGTACAGTGGTGTAGCTGTAGTAGTGGCTTCACTAAACCACTACACCAACGGGAGAGCTTCTTCCAACAGTGCAGTTAATCCACCTCCTCTAGAGGCCGTACTATGTTGGTGGGAGAAGCGCTCCCATTGACATAGCACTATCTACACCGGGGGTTAGGTGGGTGTAACTACGTCACTCAGGGATGTGGATTTTTCACACCCCGAGCGATGTAGATATACCAATATAGGTCTCAAGTATCAGAGGGGTAGCCGTGTTAGTCTGAATCTGTAAAAAGCAACAGAGGGTCCTGTGGCACCTTTGAGACTAACAGAAGTATTGGGAGCATAAGCTTTCGTGGGTAAGAACCTCACTTCTTCAGATGCAAGTCATGACTTGCATCTGAAGAAGTGAGGTTCTTACCCACGAAAGCTTATGCTCCCAATACTTCTGTTAGTCTCAAAGGTGCCACAGGGCCCTCTGTTGCTCAATATAGGTCTGTAGACCTAGCCATAGATTTTGCCTCTGCCCCCTTTCCTGCCAATGAATGGCCATTTAGCAGGTAATGGTCCATCAACTTTCTTTACACTTGCTGAGGCATCAGCTTGCCCTTTGTCTCTGAGAAACTGAGACCACTCTCCAGACTGGTCAGGAGAACATACTTTTAGTCATAATTTCAGCCGGTGCTTAGAGCTTGACATATAGTGAAGATTAGCACTTTAACTCTCCCTGTGACGTTGCACTCCATATGTTTTATGGAAATATGCTTATGAGTGTAAATATGATGTAACTGGATTATGCTTTATGCAAAAGGTCTCCTGTAAGGTATCATAACAAAGGTTATAACCTACTGAATATATTCCTCCTATTTGTATGCATGTATCATTCTTGTATCTGAAGCTAGAAATATGAAGTATAACTCTGAGGTCCTATTGTAATTATGCAAAGTGTGGGCCATTAATGGTGGTTTAGAATCTTGATGGCTCCCATTGACTAGGACAATTGGTTGTAAATGGTTTATTTACCTGCAAGCCTTCCTGTGTACATGTGGGCTAACCCAGGAAGAATGGAAGATGGGGGTCTCACAGGACATGTGACCATGTCACATGATACTGGAATCCATCTTAATACTGATACTTTTCCATTTAGAAGGAGGGGTGGGGACCCAGAGAGACAAAAGATTCCCACCTTGTGACAAAGCTATAAAAGGGGGTGGAGCTGGACAAAGGGGGCTGCCAGTCATGAGAAAACCCCTGCTTACCACCTGAGATGTCTGCTGGAACTAACAAGGACTGTACCAGGGATAAGGACTGGGCCTAGACTAGGAAGGAGTCTAACATAAGAACATAAGAAAGGCCGTACCGGGTCAGACCAAAGGTCCATCTAGCCCAGTATCCTGTCTACCGACAGTGGCCAATGCTAGGTGCCCCAGAGGGAGTGAACCTAACAGGCAATTATCAAGTGATCTCTCTCCTGCCATCCATCTCCATCCTCTGACAAACAGAGGCTAGGGACACCATTCCTTACCTGTCCTGGCTAATAGCCATTAATGGACTTAACCACCATGAATTTATCCAGTTCTCTTTTAAACTCTGTTATAGTCCTAGCCTTCAAAACCTTCTCAGGTAAGGAGTTCCACAAGTTGACTGTGCGCTGCGTGAAGAAGAACTTCCTTTTATTTGTTTTAAGATAAAAACAAATAAATAATAGTCTGTGAAAGAAGTTTATTGGAACATCTCTGAGAGTGAGATATTACCTGTAATCAGTTTCTTAGTGTATTAGGCTTAGACTTGCGTGTTTTGCTTTATTTTGCTTGGTGACTTACTTTGTTCTGTTTGTTATTAGTTGAAACCACTTAAATCCTACTTTTTGTACTTAATAAAATCACTTTCGTTTATAAATAAACCCAGAGTGTTTAATACCTGGAGGAACAAACAGCTGTGCACATCTCTCTATCAGTGTTATAGAGGGTGGACAATTTATGAATTTACCCTGTATAAGCTTTATACAGAGTAAAACAGATTTATTTGGGGTTTGGATCCCATTGGGAACTGGGTGTCTGGGTGCTGGAGAAAAGTAACCTGCTGAGCTGTTTTTTGGTTAAAGTCTGCAGCTTTGGGGTGTGGAGCAGGCCCTGAGTCTGTGTTGCTGCAGGCTAGTGTGTCTGGCTCAACAAGGCAGGGTTCTGGAGTCCCAAGCTGCCAGGGAAAACGGACTCAGAGGTAATTTCAGCTCATCAGGTGACAGTCCCAAGGGGGTCTCTGTGACCGAACCTGTCACAACACCATTCCTACTGAAGGGGGAAAAGGCTAGAGAGATCAAAGGCTAGGAACAAAGCATGTGGGCCATATGTACACAATGGGGGAACTCTATCCTGGGAAACTGTGACTCCAACAAAGATTTTGGGGTTGTGGTAGATAATCAGGTGAACAAGAGTGCCCAGTGAGACATTGTGGCCAAAAGGGCTAATCATAGAAAAACTAGAACTGGAAGGGACCTTGAGAGATCATCAAGTCCAGTCCCCTGCCCTCACGGCAGGACCAAGCACCATCTAGATCATCCCTGATAGATGTCTATCCAACCTGCTCTTAAATATCTCCAGTGATGGGGATTGCACAATCTCCCTAGGCAATTTATTCCAGTGTTTCACCACCCTGACCACTAGGAATTTTTTCCTAATGTCCAACCTAAACCTCCGTTGCTGCAATTTAAGTCCATTGCTTCTTGTCCTATCATCAGAGGCCAAGGAGAACAATTTTTCTCCCTCCTCCTTGTAACACCCTTTTAGATACTTGAAAACTGCTATCATGTCCCCCCTCAGTTTTCTCTTTTCTAAACTAAACAAGCCCAATTCTTTCAGTCTTCCCTCATAGCCCAAATTTTCTAGGCCTTTTATAATTTTTGTTGCTCTTCTCTGGACCTTCTCCAATTTTTCTACATCTTTCTTGAAATGTGGTGTCCAGAACTGGACACAATACTCCAATTGAGGCCTAATCAATGCAGAGTAGAGTGATAGAATGACCTCTCGTGTCTTGCTCACAACACTCCTGTTAATGCACCCCAGAAGCATGTTTGCTTTTTTTGCAATGGTGTCACACTGTTGACTCATATTTAGCTTGTGGTCCACTATGACCCCTATATCCCTTTCTGCAGTACTCCTTCCTAGACAATCACTACCCATTCTGTATGTGTGAAATTGATTGTTCCTTCCTAAGTGGAGTACTTCGCATTTGTCCTTATTAAACTTCATCCTATTTACCTCAGCCCGTTTCTCTAGTTTGTCCAGATCATTTTGAATTATGACCCTATCCTCCAAAGCACTTGTTTATTGATAAGAAGGTCATGTGAAACCGTATCAAATACTTTACTAAAGTCTAGGTCTAGTCACGTCCGCCGCTTCTCCCTTATCCCCAAGGCTTGATAGCCTATCAAAGAAAGCTATCAGATTGGTTTGACATGATTTGTTCTTTACAAATCCATGCTGGCTGTTACCTATCACCTTATTATCTTCCAGATGTTTGCAGATTAATTCCTTAATTACTTGCTCCATTATCTTCCCTGGCACAGAAGTTAAACTGACTGGTCTATAGTTTCCTGGGTTGTTCTTATTTCTCTTTTTATAGATGTGCACTGTATTTGCCCTTTTCTGGTCTTCTGGTATCTCTCCCGACTTCCAGGACTTTTCAAAGATGATAGCTAGAGGCTCAGATACCTCCTCTATCAGCTCTTTGAGTATTCTAGGATGCATTTCATCAGGCCCTAGTGAATCACTGGATGCATAAACAGGGGAATCTCAAGTGGGAGAAGAGAAGTTATTTGACCTCTGTATTTGGCACTGATGTGACCGCTGTT